>NW_020886408.1:0-6452 GCF_003945725.1 Corapipo altera
CTGAGTGGAGTTCCAAAGACTGGAATTGTGCTCATTCCCTTGGAGTCCCTAGATAACAATTACTTATAACTAAAGTAGATCATCCTTTAGAAAGACTTCAAACTAAGTTAAAGTTCTTACCCAATGAAGACTTTTCTATAGCTCTTGGAAACCTTCCCCATATACTTAATTATTGCCATTTTTAAAAGCACCATTTTATTATCAGATTGAGTAATATCTACACTTTTTTAAAATAGAGTGAGATATAATTACCTTATTAAGTGTTTGTATTTTTCAAATAAGAAATGGGAAATTAAGTATATCATCAAAATTTCATAAGCAACATGGAAAAATGAAGCAATAAAACCCTCTGAAATTTAGTATATCAGTTCTGTATTTTGGAATATAGAGCATGATTTTAGTAGCATTAGCAATCCATCTATTCCCACAGTACTCCCTCCATTATGGGAAAGTGGAGTGGCAAAATTTTTTGGTGGGGGTTTTTTGTTGTTTTGTTTTTTAATTTACAAATGATTGTACTTAAAAAGGCAGGAATTATTTTAATATTTTTTACTAAGGTGACCACGCAGTGAAACAGATTTCCCAGAGAGGTTGTGGAGTCTCCCTCACTGGAGATGTCCAAGAACCACCTGGATCCAACCCTGTGCCATGAATGACCCTGCTTGAGCAGGTAGGACCAGATGACTCACTGTGGCCCCTTCCCACCTTACCCATTTTGTGATTCTGTGATTCTCTATTAAGATACAAAATTGTACCTCAAGATATTTGGGCAATAAAGAGAATAAGCCTTTATCTCACAAAACAGTAGACACTTAAAATTGGTTTTGCCTGTGAGTAGAGTATTTCACATTTTTTCTTAAGTGATGTCAAGTGATGTAATAGTCTTTTAAGCAAAAGAATTTTTGCTTCGTACCTTATTATTCCCAGTTGTTGTTCACCATTTAAGAATACTGTATTTGAAATTTTAGAACTGTGGACAAGTACTGGACTGTGTCTCTGATCTGTGGAGAAGGGAAGGATAGAAGCAAAGAGGGAAGGAAAGGTGAATGAGCAGAAGGGAGATGCCTCAGTCCTGCAGCATTCAAGCAGTCTCCAGCTGTAGCGCTCCCTGCATTACTGGCCAGTGTGGGAATTGCAACCATAGCCTAGAGCTTCTAGATCCATTTTATAGACAGGTGATGTGACACCATACACACTGAAAGCAAGGATGTATGACCAAATCCAGGGGCATAAAAGGTCAACATAATGAATTGAAATGAGAAACATGATCAGAAAGTATTTGAAATCTTAAAAATTACATGTAGTGTAGTGCTTAATTCCAAGTCTTGTGTTTAATTCCAAGTCTTGTAAGTAAGAATACTCTGCTCCTTTGCCAAGGATATTTACCTTCACTTAAAAAATATGCTGTCATATCCAAAGATAAAACTAGTGAAATAAGTCATACAACAACACTAGCAATTGTTGTGATGCATTTTTCAGTGCTACTGTGTTGCTTATTTTCAGTACACTGGTTGTTCAGAGCTATTGCATTGCAGACATATTGCATATCACATTTTGTAATACCACTTCATGATCCTGTTAAATATGAACAAGTAGAAGTAAGTGGTCAATTTAGAATGGTTGGTTGGGATGACAAAAGTAGAGCAAAAATTAAAATGAAAACTAACCAAAGTAATTTCCAGTACTTCAACAACAGATGGAGGAAACTTCTTTTAATGTGAATCATATAAATTATAGAAATAGATTTAAGACAGCAAGTGTGGCTGATCATAAAAGTAGATATTAATGGAACTTATTCTAGACATAAGGCAGTCTGCTTTGAGAGCCAAACCCAGAAAACTAACACTGATGGAGCTGAAAAAGGTCTTTCAGGAAACAGCTTAAAATGCTCCTGTCTCTCTGGACCCGCGACACTGCAGTTCCAGACAGAAGAAAAGGCAGTTTTGACAATCCCTTGTGGTAGCCATGGCAAGACCAGGGTCAGACTCAGAGCCACTATCCCTTGCACCAAAAGATTGCAGTAGATGCCTCCAACTTCTGTAGTATATCTAGAAGAGGAGCCAGTTGTCACCGAAGGGACAATGTGACTCATTGTCAATTATTTTTTCCTGTGCCTTCTGAGATGCATGCCACTGATACTAAAATAACAGAGTAAGATGAAGGCAAGAGGCCTATTTCATCTCCAACGTGGTATTATGGACAGAAAAGTGAATTTTTATGTTTTTTCAACTATTTCAAATATTCTTTCACAAAATAGTTTAAGCCTATGGTTAATGAAAACCAGACCCAAATCCTTCACAATTCTGCACAAAAATCCCCAAATAGTTTATTCTTCTCATCGTTTCATGTGAGTTATTTTTCACATTGTGCTTTATGATCATTATAAAACATATGAAATGTAGTTGAAAGTCCTTTCAAGGAAATAATTTTGTTCTAGTAACAAACTTTGTTCTAAAACTTAAAAAACCGTCAGAAGGAAACCTTCTCCAGTTAAGGAGCACTCAGAGCACTATAGAAGCATCTAAGAACCTTGAAGTTATGGAAAAAGTAGAATTACTAGGGACCACACTAGGACTATGGCAGCTGTGTGATTAATTACTCATAAAGGCTGAAAAGACAGGAGTGGATGAAGACTACAACTGAGACAGAAGAAGCTAAAATACTCAAACCTAGTAGGGAACCTGATAACATAATTCTCCATGAAGTTACACTCATGCCTCACTGCACTCAGTGCTCAATTCCAGCACTGCTGGGGTTTTTTATTGTTGTAGGTTTTATTCCTCACTCTAATTATAATGAATAAGGTAATGATTAATGCTACAAAGCAGACTGATATTCTGTTCTGACACAATATCAGCATGTGGGTTCCTAAATCTGTCAGTGAGGGGCATGATAAGGTACAAGTGATTGACTAGACTGAAATAATAAGGATAAATTAAAACTTAAAGCAATGGAATCAAAACCAAGACCTGTGATACTACACAGATTTATTACACTGTGCTTTTGAACAGCTAACTTGTAAGATCTTCTCATGGCTCATCTCAGGTTCATAGGAGGTTCATCAAAATGGTTGGGCAGTTTTTCATGTATGCTGCAGGATCTATGTTTCATTACATGCATTTCACAGAATATTGGAAAGTAACAGTTCAGGAACTAGTACTGTATTTGCAGTAAAAAGACTCATTTTGATAGTTAACGTGAGACCAGGTTTGGTAGACCATATCTTAATAGTTCCCAAAGATGTGTGTCCCATCACCTAAATACTAATTTCTTTTGCTAAAATTTTTTAGATTCTTCAAATTAATTTTATCTCTCTGTAAGGGGGGTACTTTTGAACTGAATGATCAATGGAGCATAGAGGCGTGAGAAAGGAATCATATTAGGATGTGAAACCAGCTAGAGTATGGTACAATGTAACTTCATGGCACAGGCTAATTGTAAGGTCCACTGTGCTTTTTAGCAAGTCAGCCTGATATCCCCTATTATCAGAGCTGAGTTCTTCCTTAGTTTTGCTACATACTGCAAGATGGATACATCTACCCTTGAAACACAATGGTAGAGGTCATACATAGGGGTGAGAAAGATGATGATGGGAGGAAGATGATGTGGGCAGGGGTCACTCGCCCCTTGCCCCACAAGTAGGGCATGCGCAGACTGTTGCCATGAGGTAATGACTAGGCAGTGTTTGGCTGCCACTCAGGCATCACCTTATACTGGGTACTGGCCCTACGTAGTGTAATGTGGAACTGATAAAATGGGGTGTCTGGACTGCTGGGTTGAGCGATCCTCATCCTACCACCGAGACTGTGTTGCTCTGCGGGGACGCCCGCTAAGTATGGGCACCGACCAGCTGCTGCAGATCCTGACAGCCCTGGCCTGTCTGTGTAGGTAAGCACAGTTTATTGATAGGAAGTAACTGAGAGAACAAACCCTTTCTTTTTCTTTTCTTTTTTAATATCCTTTTAGTGTTCCTTTAATTCCCCCTTTTTATAATTGAATATTGTTACATAAATAAGTTGTTCATAATATTTCCCTTTAATTTCCCTTTTTACTAACCAATATTGTGTTAATAGTTATTCATAATATTGTGTTAAGATCCCTTTTTTGGTATCCCTTTAACCCTCCCTCTTTCCACTAGTTAATATTGCATTAAAAGCTGTTCGTAGTATTTGTTTTAATGTCACCCAATAAGGTAGTTATTTTGTATCCCTTTTTTTTAGTTTTTTGATTCCTCTTGTTAAGTTTATTACTATTATTATTATCCTCACTGTAATAAAAGATAGTTTGTGTGTTTGAATATTTCTGGCACTTGTCTTTATTCCGGACATGTATCCAAATGAACTGTTACACTCTCATCCCCAGATTTTTACAGACTTCCTCCCATGCTTTCCTATTCCTTCCAGGGACATTTACCTGGATGCTAATGAGTAACTCTATTCCCTTCTATTCTTGGGTCACTGAAGTGATCCTTGAATAAAAGACTCCTTCAGTTTTTGTAATTCAGAAACAGTTTTATAATAAAACTAGTGGCTACTTCTTCATGAGATTCCTGAATCACAATTTATGGTTTTATCTTGTGATGGGTTTATCTTGTTTCATTCATTTGTAGGATCTAAGCTGTTCCATCTCTTCCAAACATGCCTCAACCTAAAACAAAGTGCAATATTGTTTAAGTACCTGTTGCAGGTATGAGCTATGAAGATGTATGTTAGGAAAATTAATGAAACTACACATAACAGTCTAAAAATCACATCTCAGCAAACACCTGTAAAATCTTGCATTTCTATTGGAGTCTCACAGAATTCAGGAACTCACTGAAATCTTAAAAAAAGAGCCACTACAGATAATCCTAAATCTTTTCTCTAACACAATAAAACCTCTGTACTGTGTTTATTGAAAAAAATTGAAATTCTTCAACTCTAAATGACATTGGAGCAGGCATAAACTGGAAAAAAATCATACAGCTCACAAAGTTACACACCTTTTCATCCCTCCCCATGAGATAAAACTCAAGAGAAGGCTCTCATTACAACACTACTTAAAGCAGAACACACCAGCCTTCCCTTTATCCAGCTACTGTTAATCTAAGCTGATTCACAAAAAACCTTTTCACAGCTGACCATCCCTCCAGGCTGATAAAAAATACATATGAATTTTCAGAAAGCAGCAACAACTAGAATATAAGCTCAGCTATGAACTCAGGTCCCAGTATTTCAGACTGAGCTTTGCATATATACCTTTTGATGAAAGAGCATCAAGACACAAAGGAAAGAGAAAAGAAATGACCCTTGAAGATCAGGAAGCACTTTGGAAATGGTTCTTCAGGTCAGAATCTTTGCTCGCTTTGTCACCTACCCAACTTACTTTAATGCCTTTAATCATGCTGCGAAATGCAGTCTGTCACATGTCACATTAGCTCTTCAAGAAAATCTAACAACTCTGTCTGGCTAGTGCCCCAGAACAGCAACCTAGCCCTCAACACCAACATTACAGTAGTAGCAAAAACCCTTTAAAATATCACTCTTCCCCCAGGTCCATGATATTCTTCAATTTCTCAAGCTGTAAGTTTCCACAACCAGCACGTACTGCAGCTATTACTTTCTTTAAGGTCTTCTTTAATGTTGTCAGCATTTAAAAGCAGTTGCAATATGCATGTGTATTTTCAACGGTTTGTAAAGAGGGAGTCAGGAACTGCTGAAAGTCCTGGGAAAAACAACACAGATATTTATCCTTTCTTCCTCTGCACTGCCTTCCAACACACATCCCTCCCTTCCCTGTCCACACCCTAGCCCTTCCAGCCACCACCACAGGCACCAAGCAGACTGCTTGGATCTCACCAGGGAAACTGTCCCAGCCACTGTGGCAACAGTAGGCCATGAAGATTGTTCTTCCCTGCTGACTATGAATACTGATCCACTTCTAGTGATAGGAATGACTGCATTTGTACAGCAGACTCTGGGAAAAATAAACCAAAAGCCAAGTTTACATAGCACCAAACACCAGGGAAGGCTGCCTGCATTTCCTCAGCAACAAAAAACAGATGGCCCAGTGGCCAAACAACACACGAGCAAGAAATTGCTGTGAAAATTTATGCATCTGTGATCAGAAAGCACCGTACAACTGGTGCATAGGGTAACCAGAATTACTTGTGAAATATCAGACTTAGATATATTTAAGCACTCTGGGTTTTTTTAATCACCAGCAAGGGGCTAGCCCTGCTTCTGCAACGCTTGCTGTGACAGAAGAATCCTCTGCAGCCCCTAAAGGTCCGATATGTGGGCAATAGAACAAATTTCATAACTGCACAGCTCTTCTGACCTCTCTTGAGGTTGTTTTTCAGGAACAAGTAGTTTGTGACTACATGAGTTTGCCCTGGCAATCTCTTAGTGCTGTACATGATTTTAGGTCTTTTTTAAAGACAGTTTTATCAGTTTGCTAACTAAGGAGAAGAA
>NW_020886409.1:0-6444 GCF_003945725.1 Corapipo altera
GGGGGGGGGGCACCTCGCAGGCCTCTACTGACAGCAGTTTCTGGGAAATGGCATGGAGGACTATAGAATACACAGTTTTGGGCTACACCCATCCAATGATGAATCGGTCCCAGCTGTTCTAACTAGGACATTATCCACCCCTTATTCTATGCCATCCATGTCATGCCCAAATTAACCCCCTTAAAAACTATGTCTCCTTAAAACTATATACACTTATATATATATATATATACAGTGAAACATTACAGACCATTCTCACTCAAAATTAGGTCCCCCTGTGGTACACAACGTGTCTCCCCATCTTTTTGCATTACCCACCAGGTGAAACCAGGTCCTTGAGCAAAAACAATCCCTCGGATGGGTTTGCCTTTGCTTGAGGTGGGACTAATCCAAACAGTCTTCCCTAACATTCCTCTCATATGCACCACGGAAACTTTATCTCCATCTACAGTATGCAAAGGTTCTGATTGGGCAGGGCCAGCTCGATTGATGGAACCTCGGGTGTTGACCAACTGATGCCAATTTGTGCCCCAAAGAAGGTGTGGAGGAACTGCTCAGAGACAGAATTTTCAGTCTATAAGCAGGAGGTATTTATTTACAGCCGGGGGGAGCAGCCAGGTCGCCCTGGACAACCTGCTCCGCTCGAGAAACTTACAATTGAGTTTTTATACACTTTTTACCAAACAATTACATCACATATTATGAATATTCATTATATTGCAACATCTACTTTTGATATTCATAACAGGCGGAGTCAAGGTGGAGTTTGAGGCGTGGTCTCTAATTTGGGGAGAACTTCGGTGGTCAATCCGGTCTTACTTCATCATGAACTCACTGTCCTTTTACCATCATCTTCATAAACTTTTGAACCTTCCCTAATTTGGGTAGTATCCTAGTGCATTTGACAAGGACTTTCAATATCTGGCAAGAGTACCTCATCTCTTGGCTTGTCTCTTTCCTTATCTCCTGTTGTTTTCCTTCCATATGTCCTTTTTGTGTGTGTTAGCATTTTTAGTTCTTTCCGTTATGTTCTTTTATGTCAGAATGTCCTGCATTCTAGTGAATTTATTGCCTCTGCTATTTCCTAATACTAAGTTTTCCATGCCTTGTCTAAAAGCCTGTATTCTTTGTTTAACCCTCTCTAACTCCTACATTGCTCTGCTAAATTCGCTTTCCAGGTTTTACCTGGCTTCACAACCAGGTGGCCTTTGCTAAATGCAGCTCCCAGTGTTTGAGAGTCTTCCCACACAGTGCCTTCAGGGTGGTTTTCAGCAGTCCGTTGCACCGCTCAACTTTTCCAGCCGCTGGTGCATGGTAGGGGATATGATACACCCACTCAATGCCATGCTCTTTGTCCCAGGTGTCTACGAGGTCATTCTTGAAATGGGTCCCATTATCAGACTCAGTTCTCTCCGGGGTGCCGTGTCGACACAGGACTTGTTTTTCGAGGCCCAGGATGGTATTCTGGGCAGTGGCATGAGGCACGGGGTATGTCTCCAACCATCCAGTACTTCCTTCTACCATGGTCAGTACGTAGCACTTGCCTTGGCGGGTTTTGGGGAGCGTGATGTAGTCAACTTACCAGGCTTCCCCATACCCGTACTTCGACCACCATCCACCATACCATAGAGGTTTCACCCACTTGGCCTGCTTGATGGCAGCACATGTCTCACAGTCACGGATGACCTGTGAGACAATGTCCTTGGTAAAGTCCACCCCTCAGTCACGAGCCCATCTGTATGTTGCATCTCTCCCCTGGTGACCGGAGGCATCATGAGCCCATCGAGCCAGAAATAATTCTCCTTTGTGCTGCCAATCCAGATCTACCTGAGAGACTTTAATCCTGGCAACTCGGTCTGCCTGCTCGTTGTAAGATGTTCCTCATTAGCCTGTTTCTTGCGTACATGAGCATCTACGTGACCGACTTTCACACTGAACTTCTCTACCTGGCCAACGATGTCCTGTCACATCTCTGCTGCCCAGATGGGTTTCCCTTGGCGCTGCCAGTTGGCCTTTTTCCATCGCTCCAGTCATCCCCACAGAGCATTGGCCACAGTCAGTGTAGAGATAGAGTCTTGGCCACTTCTCTCGTTCAGCTATATCCAAAACCAACTGAACGGCTTTAAGCTCTGCAAACTGACTTGACCCGCCTTGTCCTTTGGTCGCTTCTGCAACTCGCCGTGTGGGACTCCATACAACTGCCTTCCATTTTCGGTTTGTCCCTACGATGCGACAGGAGCCATCCGTGAAAAGCTCATATCGCCTTTCATCTGCTGGTAGCTTGTCATATGGTGGGGTCTCCTCAGCCCGTGTCACCTGCTCCTCTTCTTCTTCAGAGGATAGTCCGAAACTCTCACCTTCGGGCCAATTGGTGATAATTTCCAGGATCCCAGGGCGATTAGGATTCCCTATCCGGGTTCGCTGTGTGATCAGAGCGATCCACTTACTCCATGTGGCATCGGTGGCGTGATGTGTAGAAGGAACTCTTGCCTTGAACATCCAGCCCAGCACTGGTAGTCGGGGTGCCAGGAGGAGCTGCACTTCGGTGTCGATCACTTCTGAGGCAGTTCGAACTCCTTCATAAGCAACCAGGATCTCTTTCTCACTTGGTGTATATCTGGCTTCAGATCCTTTGTATCCCCGACTCCAGAATCCCAGTGGTTGTCCTCGGGTCTCCCCAGGCACCTTCTGCCAGAGGCTCCAGGAAGGACCATTCTTCCTGGTTGCAGTGTAGAGCACGTTCTTCACGTCCTGTCCTGTCCTTACTGACCCAAGGACTACCGCATGGGCAATCTCCTGTTTAATTTGTTCAAAGGTTTGTTGTTGTTCAGGACCCCACTGGAAATCATTTTTCTTCCGTGTCACAAGGTAGAGAGGGCTTACAATCTGACTGTACTCGGGGATATGCATCCTCCAAAAGCCCACGGCGCCTAGGAAAGCCTGTGTTTCCTTCTTGCTGGTTGGTGGGGACATGGCTGCTATTTTGGTAATCACCTCCATTGGAATTAGGCGGCATCCATCTTGCCACTTCACTCCTAGGAACTGAATTTCCTGAGCAGGTCCCTTGACCTTACTCTGTTTAATGGTAAAACCAACTCTTAGGAGAACCTGGATTATCTTCTCTCCTTTCTCAAAGACTTCCCCCGCTGTGTTCCCCCAAACAATGATGTCATCAATGTACTGTAGATGTTCTGGAACCTCGCCCTTTTCCAGTGCAGTCTGGATCAGTCCATGGCAAATGCTGGGACTGTGTTTCCACCCCTGAGGCAGTCGATTCCAGGTGTACTGCACACCTTTCCAAGTGAAAGCAAATTGTGGTCTGCACTCCGCTGCCAAAGGAATGGAGAAAAAGGCATTGGCAATGTCAGTGGTGGCATACCACTTGACTGCCTTGGACTCCAGCTCGTACTGGAGCTCCAGCATGTCCGGCACAGCAGCACTCAGGGGTGGTGTGACTTCACTGAGTCCACGGTAATCCACCGTCAGCCTCCACTCTCCGCTGGACTTACGCACTGGCCATATAAGGCTATTAAAGGGTGAACGAGTCTTGCTGACCACCCCCTGGGTCTCCAGGTCACGGATCATCTTATGTATAGGGGTCACAGAGTCTCGGTCAGTGCGGTATTGCCGACGGTGCACTGTTGCTGTGGCTATTGGTACCAATTGTTCTTCAACCTTCAGCAGTCCCACAGCAGAGGGGTCCTCTGAGAGACCAGGCAAGGTGTTCAACTGTCTAATTTCCTCTGTCTCCACAGTTGCTATGCCAAAAGCCCAACGAAGTCCTTTTGGGTCTTTGAAATACCCACTCCTCAGGTAATCTATGCCAAGGATGGGGCCAGTCACGATGGGGTGTCTGTGCCATTCCTTCCCATGCAGGCTCACTTCAACTTCCAGTACAGTCAGCTGTTGGGATCCCCCTGTTACCCCAGAAATGGAGATGGATTCTGCCCCTACATATCTTGATGGCATTAAAGTACACTAAGGCCTTATATCTTTGTGGTTCTGATGTTCCAGACCACCGAATCCACACTGTCCAATAGACTCGATTGTCAATCTCTTCTACCTTGTTAGAGGCAGGGTACCCCTAGTCCTGGTCATGGTACTCATTGTGCTCTTCTTGTGAGTATGACCTGGAGGTCCCTTCAAGAGGATCAGATGTATCATCATTCCTGTACCGTCTGGAGTCTTGCCCACGAGAGACTGGAGCAGCATTTACCCTTGAAGAGTTCCTTGTGGCACTTGTTCCTCTTTTCAGTTCACGTACCCGGGCTGCTAAGGAAGAGGTGGGTTTCCCATCCCACTTCCTCATATCTTCTCCGTGCTCACGGAGGTAAAACCATAGATTGCCACGTGGAGTGTGCCCTCTCTCCTTAGTTGGGGGACACTGGCTCCTAATAGCAGAGACTCTTGTTTGTCCTGGCGCGATATGGAAGATCCCTTCCTTAATTTCTTCTCTTAGCTTCTGGTGGCCCTCTTCAATCTTCTCTTCCAGGCTTCAGACATGTTCAGCCAGTTTGGTTTCCACAGATGAGATGTGGGCTCGTAATGGGGCGGTGACAGTGTCTTCATAAATCCTGAGTTTACTAACCAATGCACCCACCTTGTCCTCTCCCTCCCTCCATTGCAGCATTGCTAAGTAGCGGGAATACATTTCTGGCCCGAGTCGTGCAAACTTTAACCACATCTGGGATGTGCACTGTACACCATCTGGACTTTTAGGGAATCTTTCATCCTCTGAAAAGATTATCTCCAGTACAGTTAATTCTCTTAAGCACCGGATACCTTCTTCCATCGTGTTCCACTGTCCTTGCTGTACGTGGAGGTCCTCCTTACAAAGGTATCTCTCCCTCACACTGGACAACAGTCGCTGCCAGAGGCTGAGAGTTTCCTGCCTCCTTCCAATCCCCTGATCAATGACTACATCTCGAGACAGGGATCCCAGTTGTCTGGTTTCACTCCCATCTAGAATTGTATCATTAGCTGCGGCATCCCAGATTCAGAGCAGCCAGGTCAGAATGGACTCATTCGCCTGTCATGTGAACTCTCTCCGGAGCTCACGTAGCTCACCCAGGGATAGGGATCGAGTGATTATTTCTGGCTCTGTCTCCTCCAGTGGATGTGAAGGTCCTGCCTCTTCGTCATCATTTGCTATACGGACTGATTTAGTCTTTGATTTCCTTTTCTGGACAGGGGTGACTGCTATTGGTTTCGGTTGTTCTTCTGGCTCCTCAATGGTTTGTGTGGACACGGTGTCGGTTGATTCATTTCTTTCTCCTTCTGACTCAGCTGTGGTTTGGGTGGACATGGTGTCTGTGGATTTGCTCCTTCTCTCCTCCCCCTGACAGTGCTGTACCATGTCAAGTAGTGTCCGGTAGGCAGTGGTCAGGGCCCAGCAGGTTGCTGTGAGCTGGCCATCTCTGGAGCTGCCAGAGCATTTTCCCTTCACCAGTCTTATCATGCTAACAGGATCCTGCAGTTGTTCAGGGGTGAATTTCCAGATCATTGGAGGAGAAAACTTCTCCAAATACTGGCCGATGTCCTCCCACTTCCCGTGTCACTCAGCATTATCCACTCCCAGGGCAGGCGTCCAAACAACCTCCCTAGAAGGCCCTGTTCTGACCCTAAACACGGTGTAGACAGTACAGAGCAGACAAAGCAACACTAACAATAACATTATGCTATCCTTAACATCAAAAGGGAACTCAATATTTTCAAAAACTGTTGTAGCAGGTCTGAAGGGGAAGAAGGAGGTGAGAGGTTGAAAACAACCATTCCCTGCTGTTCCCCCAAAGGACTGGGTGCAATTTTTAATGAGGCCCCAGAGGTAGCAACCCAATCCAGGACAGGCAAACAGGACTGAATACACATTTACAATGAAACTCATTGCTTCTGATGTTATGATGACATAAATATAGTATACTAATAAAGCAATTTGGATCCCTCTCCCTGGTTTTAAAGAGAGTATCAAAACAACCAAATAGTTCCCCATCTGTGGAAATATGAACATGCTCAGATACAACATCCACGTGAATGCATCAAACAACATGGTGATCAGGGAGTTTCTATATCCAAATAGACAAATGCTTAAAATGAAATTGTGATTCTGACTTCTCTCTCTTCCCCACGTTGGGCACCAAAAATATGCTGGTTTAAAAGTTAACCAGTAGGGGAAACCAACCCAACTCAAAAGAGAGATTACAAATCAGAATAACAATTTAATAAAATAATACAATATATATGACCACACACACAAACAACTGGTCCTAACCCACAAAGCCCAAATGTACAACCCAGTATCCCAGGGTACAAACAAAAGGGTGCTCCCTGGGCCCCCCCTGAGTCCAAAGCAAAGGGAGAGGGGAAAAACCTGCCGGTGGGAGAGCTGCTGCAGTCCGACCAAAAGTGGTGATTGCAGTTCAGTTGAGGGTGGTGGTCTCAGTCCGG
>NW_020886410.1:0-6443 GCF_003945725.1 Corapipo altera
GACTGAGCACCCTCACACCCTTTTATGGAATTCCCCACTCTGAGGGAGGGACTCAACATCCTTTTATGGAATTCCCCGCTCTGAGGGAGGGACTAATCATTCCTGCCTGAGCTGGAGAATATATAAACCTGGAGCTTCAGAACCTTTCCACCACTCGTGGGATCTAGAGGAGGACTGCAGCTCACCGCTCTCAGGCGGACTGAGACCACCACCCTTGGCTGGACTGCAATCACCACTTTGGCTGGACTGCAGCAGCTCTTCCACCAGCAGGTTTTTCCCCTCTCCCTTTGCTTTGGACTCGGGGGGGGGGCCAGGGAGCACTGTTTTGTTTGTGCCCTGGGGTGCTGGGTTGTACATTTGGACTTTGTGGGTTAGGGCTTGTCCATGTGGTCGTACTTATTGTATTATTTTATTAAATTGTTATTCTGATTTGTAATCTCTCTTTTGAGTTGGGTTGGTTTCCCCTGCTGGTTAACTTTTAAACCAGCACATTTTTGGCACGCAGCGTGGGGCTGAGAGAGAGAAGTCAGAATCACAATTTCATTTTAAGCATTTGTCTATTTGGATATAGAAACTCCCTGATCACCATGTTGTTTCATGCATTCACGTGGATGTTGTATCTGAGCATGTTCATATTTCCACAGATGGGGAACTATTTGCCTGTTTTGATGCTCTCTTTAAAACCAGGGAGAGGGATCCAAATTGCTTTATTAGTATACTATATTTATGTCATCATAACATCAGAAGGAATGAGTTTCATTGTAAATGTGTATTCAGTCCTGTTTGCCTGTCCTGGTTTGGGTTGCTACCTCTGGGGCCTCGTTAAAAATCGCACCCAGCCCTTTGGGGGAACAGGGGGGAATGGTTGTTTCCAGCCTCTCACCTCCTTCTTCCCCTTCAGACCTGCTACAACAGTTTTTGAAAATATTGAGTTCCCTTTTGATGTTAAGGACAGCATAATGTTATTGTTAGTGTTGCTTTGTCTGCTCTGTACTGTCTACACCATGTTTAGGGTCAGAACAGGGCCTTCTAGGGAGGTTGTTTGGACACCTGCCCTGGGAGTGGATAATGCTGAGTGGCACGGGAAGTGGGAGGACATCGGCCAGTATTTGGAGAAGCTTTCTCCTCCAATGATCTGGAAATTCACCCCTGAACAACTGCAGGATCCTGTTAGCATGATAAGACTGGTGAAGGGAAAATGCTTTGGCAGTTCCAGAGATGGCCAGCTCACAGCAACCTGCTGGGCCCTGGCCACTGCCTACCGGACACTACTTGACATGGTACAGCACTGTCAGGGGGAGGAGAGAAGGAGCAAATCCACAGGCACCATGTCCACCCAAACCACAGCTGAGTCAGAGGGAGAAAGAAATAAACCAACCGGCACTGTGTCCACACAAACCATCGAGGAGCCAGAAGAAAAACCAAAACCAATAGCAGTCGCCCCTGTCCAGAAAAGGAAATCAAAGACTAAATCAGTCCGTATAGCAAATGATGACGAAGAGGCAGGACCTTCACATCCACCAGAGGAGACAGAGCCAGAAATAATCACTCGGTCCCTATCCCTGGGTGAGCTACGTGAGCTCTGGAGAGAGTTCACACGACAGGTGAATGAGTCCATTCTGACCTGGCTGTTCCGAATCTGGGATGCTGCAGCTAACGATACAATTCTAGATGGGAGTGAAGCCAGACAGCTGGGATCCCTGTCTCGAGATGTAGTCATTGATCAGGGGATTGGAAGGAGGCAGGAAACTCTCAGCCTCTGGCGGCGACTGTTGTCCAGTGTGAGGGAGAGATACCTTTGTAAGGAGGACCTCCACGAACAGCAAGGACAGTGGAACACGATGGAACAAGGTATCTGGTGCTTAAGAGAATTAGCTGTACTGGAGATAATCTTTTCAGAGGATGAAAGATTCCCTAAAAGTCCAGATGGTGTACAGTGCACATCCCAGATGTGGTTAAAGTTTGCACGACTCAGGCCAGAAATGTATTCCCGCTACTTAGCAACGCTGCAATGGAGGGAGGGAGAGGACAAGGTGGGCGCACTGGTTAGTAAACTCAGGATTTATGAAGACACTGTCACCACCCCAGTACGAGCCCACGTCTCATCTGTGGAAACCAAACTAGCTGAACATGTCCGAAGCCTGGAAGAGAAGATTGAAGAGGGACACCAGAAGCTAAGAGAAGAAATTAAGGAAGGGATCTTCCATATCTCGCCAGGATAAACAAGAGTCTCTGCTATTAGGAGCCAGCGTCCCCCAGCTAAGGAGAGAGGGCGCACTCCACGTGGTAATCTATGGGTTTACCTCTGTGAGCAGGGAGAAGATACGAGGAAGTGGGATGGGAAACCCACCTCTTCCTTAGCAGCCCGGGTACGTGAACTAAAAAGAGGGACAAGTACCACAAGGAACTCTTCAAGGGTAAATGCTGCTCCAGTCTCTCGTGGGCAAGACTCCAGACGGTACAGGAACGATGATACGTCTGATCCTCTTGAAGGGACCTCCAGGTCATACTTACAAGAAGAACACAATGAGTACCATGACCAGGACTAGGGGTGCCCTGCCTCTAGCCAGGTAGAGGAGAGGGACAATCGAGTCTATTGGACAGTGTGGATTCGGTGGCCTGGCACATCAGAGCCACAAAGATATAAGGCCTTAGTGGACACCAGCACACAATGTACTTTAATGCCATCAAGATACGTAGGGGCAGAATCCATCTCCATTTCTGGGGTAACAGGGGGATCCCAACAGCTGACTGTACTGGAAGCTGAAGTGAGCCTGACTGGGAAGGAATGGCACAGACACCCCATCGTGACTGGCCCAGAGGCCCCATGCATCCTTGGCATAGATTACCTGAGGAGTGGGTATTTCAAAGACCCAAAAGGACTTTGTTGGGCTTTTGGCATAGCTACTGTGGAGACAGAGGAAATTAGACAGTTGAACACCTTGCCTGGTCTCTCAGAGGACCCCTCTGCTGTGGGACTGCTGAAAGTTGAAGAACAGTTGGTACCGATAGCCACAGCAACAGTGCACCGTCGGCAATACCGCACCGACTGAGACTCTGTGACTCCTATACATAAGATGATCCGTGACCTGGAGACCCAGGGGGTGGTCAGCAAGACTCGCTCACCCTTTAATAGCCCTCTATGGCCAGTGCGTAAGTCCAGCGGAGAGTGGAGGCTGACGGTGGATTACCGTGGACTCAATGAAGTCACACCACCCCTGAGTGCTGCTGTGCCGGACATGCTGGAGCTCCGGTATGAGCTGGAATCCAAGGCAGCCAAGTGGTATGCCACCACTGACATTGCCAATGCCTTCTTCTCCATTCCTTTGGCAGTGGAGTGCAGGCCACAATTTGCTTTCACTTGGAGAGGTGTGCAGTACACCTGGAATTGACTGCCTCAGGGGTGGAAACACAGTCCCAGTATTTGCCATGGACTGATCCAGACTGCACTGGAAAAGGGCGAGGCTCCAGAACATCTACAGTACATTGATGACATCATTGTTTGGGGGAACACAGCAGGGCAAGTCTTCAAGAAAGGAGAGAAGATAATCCAGGTTCTCCTAAGAGCTTGTTTTGCCATTAAACGGAGTAAGGTCAAGGGACCTGCTCAGGAAATTCAGTTCCTAGGAGTGAAGTGGCAAGATGGACGCTGCCTAATTCCAATGGAGGTGATTAACAAAATAGCAGCCATGTCCCCACCAATGAGCAAGAAGGAAACACAGGCTTTCCTAGGAGCTGTGGGCTTTTGGAGGATGCATATCCCTGAGTACAGTCAGATTGTAAGCCCTCTCTACCTTGTGACATGGAAGAAAAATGATTTCCAGTGGGGCCCTGAACAACAACAAGTCTTTGAACAAATTAAACAGGAGATTGCCCATGCAGTAGCCCTTGGGCCAGTAAGGACAGGACAGGACATGAAGAACGTGCTCTACACTGCAGCCAGGAAGAATGGCCTTTCCTGGAGCCTCTGGCAGAAGGTGGCTGGGGAGACCCGAGGACGACTGCTGGGATTCTGGAGTCGGGGATACAAAGGATCTGAAGCCAGCTATACACCAACTGAGAAAGAGATCCTGGCTGCCTATGAAGGAGTTCGAGCTGCCTCAGAAGTGATCGGCACCGAAGCGCAGCTCCTCCTGGCACCCTGACTACCAGTGCTGGGCTGGATGTTCAATGCAAGAGTTCCTTCTACACATACCACCGATGCCACATGGAGTAAGTGGATCGCTCTGATCACACAGCGAACCCGGACAGGGAATCCTAATCGCCCTGGGATTCTGGAAATTATCACCAATTGGCCCAAAGGTGAGAGTTTCGGACTATCCTCTAAAGAAGAAGAGGAGCAGGTGACACGGGCTGAGGAGGCCCCACCATATGACAAGCTACTAGCAGATGAAAGGGGATATGCGCTCTTCACGGATGGCTCCTGTCGCATTGTAGGGACAAACCGAAAATGGAAGGCAGCCGTATGGAGTCCCACACGGCGAGTTGCAGAAGCGACTGAAGGACAAGGTGGGTCAAGTCAGTTTGCAGAGCTTAAAGCCGTTCAGTTGGCTTTGGATATAGCTGAACGAGAGAAATGGCCAAGACTCTATCTGTACACTGACTCATGGATTGTGGCCAATGCTCTGTGAGGATGGCTGGAGCGATGGAAAAAGGCCAACTGGCAGCGCCAAGGGAAACCCATCTGGGCGGCAGAGATGTGGCAGGACATCGCTGGCCGGGTAGAGAAGCTGAGTGTGAAAGTCGGTCATGTAGATGCTCATGTACGCAAGAAACAGGCTAATGAGGAGCATCGTAACAACGAGCAGGTGGACCGAGCTGCCAGGATTAAAGTCTCTCAGGTAAATCTGGATTGGCAGCACAAAGGAGAATTATTTCTGGCTCAGTGGGCCCATGACGCCTCCGGTCACCAGGGGAGAGATGCAACATACAGCTGGGCTCGTGACCGAGGGGTGGACTTAACCAAGGACATTGTCTCACAGGTCATCCATGACTGTGAGACATGTGCTGCCATCAAGCAGGCCAAGCAGGTGAAGCCTCTATGGTATGGTGGACGGTGGTCAAAGTACAGGTATGGGGAAGCCTGGCAAGTTGACTACATCACACTCCCCAAAACCCGCCAAGGCAAGCGCTACGTACTGACCATGGTAAAAGGAAGTACTGGATGGCTGGAGACATACCCTGTGCCTCATGCCACTGCCCGGAATACCATCCTGGGCCTTGAAAAGCAAGTCCTGTGGCGACACGGCACCCCGGAGAGAATTGAGTCTGATAATGGGACCCATTTCAAGAATGGCCTCGTAGACACCTGGGCCAAAGAGCACGGCATTGAGTAGGTGTATCATATCCCCTACCATGCACCAGCGGCTGGAAAAGTTGAGCGGTGCAATGGACTGCTGAAAACCACCCTGAAGGCACTGTGTGGGAAGACTCTCAAACACTGGGATGTAGCACTAAACCTGCATTATATGGGAAAACTGTGGTTTAAACAGGTTTTAAAATGGCTTTTGGTGGTCTCTTTGCAAACACATGCTTCTTCCCAGCACCCCCCATGTTATCCATGCAGGAATGTCCTGGGAAGGTGTCCTGAGGTGTTTCCCATTGGCCTTTGTTAACCTCTTCCTTTGATTGGGTGTTCCTGTAAGCCCCTTGAGACTTCTAATTGGTTACTCTGTGAATCCTCCTAAACCCTATAAATGTAACATCCCCAACAATAAACTCTCTCTTGCCTCCTCTCCACACCCGGTGTCCTGTGTCCTGTCTCCCTGCCGGCCATGGGGCCACGTGCGGGGGGGGGAGGGGGAGCACCTCTCCCCTCCAGGCTCAGGGCCTGAAGAGACCCCTGACAAACCCCTGGAGTTCCCTTTCCCCATCCTTCAAAGCGTCACAATGGTTCTTCAGATGGAAACGGAACTAGAACTGGGCCGCCCCACGCCGTGGGTGGGGAAAGGGATCCAGACTGGGAGCTGCATTTAGCAAAGGCCACCTGGTTGGTCAACACCCGAGGCTCCATCAATCGAGCTGGCCCTGCCCAATCAGAACCTTTGCATACTGTAGATGGAGATAAAGTCCCTGTGGTGCATATGAGAGGAATGTTAGGGAAGACTGTTTGGATTAGTCCCACCTCAAGCAAAGGCAAACCCATCCGAGGGATTGTTTTTGCTCAAGGACTGGTTTCACCTGGTGGGTAATGCAAAAAGATGGGGAGGCACGTTGTGTACCACAGGGGGACCTAATTTTGAGTGAGAATGGTCTGTAATGTTTCATTGTATATATTTATATATATATATATAAGTGTATATAGTTTTAAGGAGACATAGTTTTTAAGGGGGTTAATTTGGGCATGACATGGGTGGCATAGAATAAGGGGTGGATAATGTCCTAGTTAGAACAGCTGGACCGATTCATCATTGGATGGGTGTAGCCCAAAACTGTGTATTCTA
>NW_020886411.1:0-6438 GCF_003945725.1 Corapipo altera
CCCACAGCGCCCCCTGCCGACCACGACCAGGTACTGCAGGTCCTGCACCTTCCAGCGCTCCCACAGCGCCCCCTGCCGACCACGACCAGGTACTGCAGGTCCTGTACCTTCCAGCGATCCCACAGCGCCCCCTGCCGACCACAACCAGGTACTGCAGGTCCTGCACCTTCCAGCGAACCCACAGCGCCCCCTGCAGGCCACAATTGGGACTGTGCTAAGGGACAGGAGGGTATTCATTTAGAATTCTTGTTGTTATTGTTGTTTTCTGGTTACTGTTTTTGCTAACATATATATATATATATCTTTTTAATAAAGGGTTGTTACTTCTTCTGGTTTTTTTTTTCTTTTCCACATTTTCCTCGAGTAAAGCCCCTTAATTTGACATTACAATTGCAGAGAGAGAGAGGAGTTTGGTCTATCTCATAACTCATCCTCTTTAGCAAACAGTCCAGTTTCATTTAAACTGCGACATTTTTGGCGCCCAACGTGGGACCCGAAAGAGGAAAAGTGGAAAAAAGAATAACTACCCTTTGTGTGAGTTACACGCAGTTTGAACCGCTTGTGTGACTGACACGCGTTTTGAACTTGTAGGCACCATGATGTCAGGGGTTGCTGCTTTCCTCTGGTATATAACCATGCCAAGATATCTGTCCCACCTGTCAATGTATTTCAGTTCAGATACTAGAACCCTCATGGCAATAAGTGCTTTTGAGTTTGCGCATTGGGTATATGACACGGCAAACTCAGCACCTGTGATTTTCATCCGGAATATGTCCTCAAGGATGTACTACTGCTCTAGCCTAAGCTGTTTCCTCTGGGGTTCTAAGGATAATAGCACCTATTCCTATGGAGACACACAGGGGAATGCATGCGCCCAACCCTTTATTCAGTTCCCTTTTGGGTACAACACAACGGCCTCTGGGAAGTTTAAATCCTTTTTAGATGTCAGAGATATGTCAATTGTTGGGCTCTTCATCCTAGTTTGTGCCATTATAGTATACCTGATATATCAAGCAAAGGCCAAGAATTACCGAGAAGGCATTCAGGAGCCCGTCCCAGGGGCGGAAAACCTCGAGTGGCATGGGTTATGGGAGGACATGGGTAAATTCCTAGAAAGTTGCTCAGCTCCCATAACATGGAAGCTCACCCTTGAACAACTCCTGAACCCTACAAAAATAATGAAAGCTGTGAGGGAGAGAGGTCGTGATGGATCCATGGAGAGGCAATTGGCAGCTGCATGTGGGGCCTTGGCCATCGCTTACAGGAAGTTGCTTGGTATGGTGCAACACTTCCAGGGGAAAGGAAAAGATGAGAACAAGATTCCTAATACCAAGGCCAAAACTAAGGGGCAGACTAAGCCAACGGAGGTTGCCCCTGTCCAAAGGAAGAAATATAAAGCCAAATCAGTTCGCCCAGTTGACGATGATGAAGAGGCAGGACCCTCACAAGCGGCTGCTCCAGAGCCAGAAATCATCACTGAGTCTTTATCGTACAATAACCTCCGGAATTTACGGACAGATGTTGCTCGTCGTCCGAGGGAGCCCGTTCTGGCCTGGATGATCCGAGTTTGGGACTCTACAGGTGATGCTGTAAACCTTGATGGCGGTGAAGCGAGGTTCCTGAGATCTATCGCCCAAGATTCGGGCATTGAGGAGGTATTTGTGAGGGAATCGAAGTCCCTGTCTCTCTGGGCACGGCTTGTGGATGGTGTGAGGGAGAGGTTCATTTACAGAGAGTCCTTGCAGTCAGATCATTATACCAAGAGCTGGAAGACCATAGAAGAAGGAATCCTACGGCTGAGAGAATTGGCATTGCTGGAAGTATTGTTTGGAAGGGATGGGCAATCTACCAACGATCCTGACAAGGTTAAGTGTACACCACAGATGTGGTGGAGCTTCATACGTATGGGGCCATCCACACATAAAGGTTACCTGACATCATTGCAGGCTGGGGAGAAACGGGAGCCAGTGATGTCTGTAATAAACAAACTTCGATTGTACGACAGTATGGTCGAAGGACCGCTACAGGCTCGCATCTCCTCTGTAGAGACAATGATTAATGAACTCAAGGAATTAACTACGGACTTGAAAGAGAAGATTGAAGGAAACAATTTCCATATGGCCCCAGTGAAAACCAGACGCCACCCAGCTAGAGAGAGAGGACAGACCTCACGAACTGAGTTGTGGTACTTCCTAACTGACCACGGAGAGGACATGAGACGGTGGGACAGGAAACCTACCCGTGCCCTAGCAGCCCGAGTACAAGAGTTGAAGGAGAAAGAAAAGGGGAAGTCTGCAAAAGTGAGTGCTGCACCAGTATCCTGCGGGCAGGGATCTGACCCGCTAGAGGGTACCTCCTGTCAACACTCGCAAGAGGGAAACGGTGACTGGCAGGATGAAGACGAATGTTAGAGGGGCCCTGCCTCTAGCCAGGTAGAGGCACGGGACAACCGTGTCTATTGGACTGTGTGGATCAGATGGCCTGGCACATCAGACCCACAGAAATATCAGGCTTTGGTTGATACTGGCGCTCAGTGTACGTTAATGCCCTCGGGACATGTGGGACCGGAGACTATTTCCATTTCTGGGGTGACTGGAGGATCTCAAGAGTTGACCATAGTGGAAGCTGAGGTGAGCTTGACCGGGAAAGACTGGCAGAAACACCCCATTGTGACTGGTCCAGACGCCCCATGTATCTTGGGCATTGACTACCTCAAGAACGGGTACTTCAAGGACCCCAAGGGACATAGATGGGCTTTTGGAATAGCTGCTGTGGAGACCGAGGCGGTTAAACAGTTGAACTTGTTGCCCGGCCTCTCGGAATGCCCTTCGGCCGTAGGGTTGCTGAAAGTCAAGGAACAGCAAGTGCCAATCGCCACCACAATAGTGCATCGCCGGCAGTACCGGACGAACCGAGACTCTGTGATCCCCATCCATAAGATGATCCGTGAGCTGGAGAGCCAAGGAGTGATTAGCAAGACCCATTCACCCTTCAACAGCCCCATCTGGCCTGTGCGTAAGTCTAATGGAGAATGGAGACTGACTGTAGACTATCGTGGCCTGAACGAAGTCACCCCACCGCTGAGCGCTGCTGTTCCAGACATGTTGGAGCTCCAGTATGAGCTGGAGTCCAAGACAGCGAAGTGGTATGCCACTATTGACATTGCAAACGCATTCTTCTCCATTCCCTTAGCAGCAGAGTGTAGGCCACAGTTTGCTTTCACCTGGAGGGGCGTGCAGTACACCTGGAACCGACTGCCCCAGGGGTGGAAACACAGTCCTACCATTTGTCACGGACTGATCCAGGCCACATTAGAGAAGGGTGAGGCTCCAGAACACCTGCAATACATTGATGACATCATCATATGGGGGGACACAGCAGAGGAGGTTTCCGAGAAAGGGAGGAAAATCATCCAGATCCTCCTGAGAGCCGGTTTCGCCATAAAGAAGAGTAAAGTTAAGGGGCCTGCCCGAGAGATCCAGTTCCTGGGAGTAAAATGGCAAGATGGGCGTCGTCAGATCCCGATAGAGGTCATCGATAAGATTACAGCAATGGCCCCACCAACCAGCAAGAAGGAAACGCAAGCTTTTCTGGGTGCCATAGGTTTCTGGAGGATGCATATCCCGGAGTACAGTCAAATCGTAAGTCCCCTCTATCTGGTAACTCGGAAAAAGAATGATTTTCAGTGGGGCCCTGAACAGCAACAGGCATTCGAACAGATTAAACGAGAGATTGCACACGCTGTAGCCCTTGGGCCAGTCAGGACAGGGACAGATGTGAAAAATGTGCTCTATTCTGCAGCTGGGAATAAAGGTCTCTCCTGGAGCCTCTGGCAAAAGGTGCCTGGTGAGACTCGAGGCCGCCCACTTGGGTTCTGGAGCCGGAGTTACAGAGGATCTGAAGCCAACTACACCCCAACAGAGAGAGAGATCCTAGCGGCTTATGAAGGAGTACAAGCTGCCTCCGAGGTGATTGGCACAGAAGAACAGCTGCTCCTGGCACCTCGACTACCAGTGCTGAGCTGGATGTTTAAGGGAAAGGCGCCCACCACGCATCATGCCACTGACGCTACATGGAGTAAGTGGATCGCTCTGCTCACACAGCGTGCCCGTATTGGAAATCTGAATCGCCCTGGGATCCTAGAAGTCATCACAAACTGGCCTGAAGGGGAGAGTTTTGGTCTAGCAGAGGAAGAAGAAGAGCAGGTGATACGGGCTGAGGAAGCCCCAGAATTCGATAAACTACCAAAAGAGGAAATGCGCTACGCCCTCTTTACTGACGGTTCCTGTCGCCTTGTAGGAATGAAGCGTAAATGGAAAGCGGCTGTATGGAGCCCCGTCCGACAAGTTTCAGAAGCTATTGAAGGGGAAGGAGAATCGAGCCAATTCGCAGAGCTCAAAGCTGTCCAGTTAGCATTAGACATTGCTGAACGGGAGAAGTGGCCAAAGCTTTACATCTACACCGACTCATGGATGGTGGCCAATGCTCTGTGGGGATGGCTGGACAGATGGAAGAAAGCCAATTGGGAACGCAGGGGAAAACCCATCTGGGCCGCTGATACGTGGCAAGACATTGCCACCCGGACAGAGAAGTTGATTGTGAGAGTCCGCCACGTAGATGCCCATGTGCGTAAAGGCCGAGCCAATGAGGAGCATCGCAACAATGAACAGGCAGACCGAGCTGCACAAGTCAAGGTGTCCCAGGTGGACCTGGATTGGCAGCACAAAGGAGAGTTATTCCTAGCACGGTGGGCCCATGATGCCTCAGGCCATCAGGGCAGAGATGCTACCCATAGATGGGCACGAGACCGAGGGGTGGACTTAACCAAGGACATTATTTCCCAGGTTATCCATGACTGTGAGACCTGCGCTACCATTAAACAGGCTAAGAGACTGAAGCCCCTATGGTATGGTGGACGTTGGAGTAAGTATAGGTATGGGGAGGCCTGGCAAGTTGATTACATCACACTGCCACGAACCCGCCAAGGTAAGTGCTTTGTGCTTACCATGGTGGAAGCCACCACTGGATGGCTGGAGACGTATCCGGTGCCTCATGCTACTGCCCGAAATACCATCCTGGGCCTCGAAAAGCAAGTCCTGTGGCGACATGGCACCCCAGAGCGCATCGAATCAGATAACGGAACTCATTTCAAAAACAGCTTAGTTGCCACTTGGGCAGAGGAGCATGGCATCAAGTGGGTGTACCACATCCCATACCACCCTGCAGCTGCAGGGAAAGTTGAACGACATAATGGACTGTTGAAAACCGCCCTGAAGGCGTTGGGTGAAGGGACAGACAAGAACTGGGATCAGCATCTAGCACAGGCTACATGGTTAGTCAACACCAGAGGTTCCATCAACCGAGCTGGCCCTGCCCAGTCAGAGCCCCTCCACACCGTGGATGGAGATAAGGTCCCCGTGATTCATGCAAGGGGTGTGTTAGGAAAAAAGGTTTGGATTAACCCTGCCTCGGGCAAAAGCAAACCCATTCGTGGGATTGTTTTTGCCCAAGGGCCTGGTTGCACCTGGTGGGTGATGCAGGAAGATGGAGAAACCCGATGTATACCTCAGGGAAACCTTACTCTGGGTTGAACTGGCTGTAACTGTAGACTTGTATCTGTATTTGTATCTACCTATTAGTGGATGTGTACATAGTTGGAATGCTGCATGTACGTATGAAGTTCAAAGATTTAATCTGATAACATGTGAAAGCATGGGAACGGAAAAAATTAGGGGTGGATAATGTTATGGGTTATAAGTTTGAGAGAGGAATTTTTTCCCTTCCCCTGCTTTCCCTGTAAGAGAAAACAGAGGTTGAGGGGGGAAGAGATTTGATTAGTCTCACAAAAGAGCTGGCATTAGCCTTACAAAAGAACTGGCTGACTCGTTTTATGGGCGATTTAGCTACGTTGAGTGGGCCGGAGGCCCGGGGGCCAGGTGGGCTGGTTTTGGAGTCGGAGGCAAGGGGGAGGTGGGCTTGCTTGCCTCCCGGGGTGCAGAGAGAGCAGGAAGGTTTTTCTGTCTCTGCTGGACCCATCCAGAGCCCAGTGGAGGAGTCTCGGAGAAGCGATCTCACTGCCCAGCCCAGCTGGATTTCTCGTCCTGCTGGTTTCAACCTGCCTGGATACCCTGCTTCCCGGGAGCTGCTGTGCCTCAACGGGGAGCGTGTTTTGCCCGCGGGGGAGGAGGGGGAGTTTTCTTTGCTGAGACGCCATCGTCTGAGACTGCAGTGAGACCCTACTACCTGGGACAGCGGTGAGTGTACTGTCCGCCTTCCTTTTCGTTCCTACGGAGGTGAGGACCCCCCATCCCCTCCTCGGCTTCCCCGCGCGGCCCGGGACCGTTCCCTCCAGCCCCTCTCCCCGCGGGGTGACTGCCGGAGCCCACAGCGCCCCCTGCCGACCACGACCAGGTACTGCAGGTCCTGCACCTTCCAGCG
>NW_020886412.1:0-6438 GCF_003945725.1 Corapipo altera
GAAAGAATTAGGTGGTCTTTCTTTTAGTAGACAGGAACATAAAGTACAGTCATGTCCCAGTTACAGAGGCCTGGACCTGTCGAGGCTGACAGAGAACCTGTCAGCAGCCTGGCAATTAGTGACAAGGAATTTAAAAAATTTTTAGGAAGTATTTACTGTAATGCCGGACGGAAGAAACGTAATGCAGCCCAGACCAAAGGTCACCAATCAAAATGTGTATAGTGTCACCAACAGCATGTCACGGCATGCACAGTGTCTTCAGGGTCACCAAGAAGAGTGTGTGCAGTGTCTTCTGCATTACCAATTAAAGTATATACAGTGTTTTATGCTTGAGACTCTTGACCAGTTGTGTTGTGGCATGATAGTGTACAAAGAGTATAAAAGAAACACTTGAGAGCAATAAACAGTTTCCTGATCACCTTACACCTGGACTACGTCTGATATCTGTGTCGCTTTGGCCGTTCCGACTTTATCAGCGACATATGGAGATGCCAACATGATTGCAGCGTTGAAGAAGGATTTATCTCCAACTCTGAGAAAGAGTTTGGAGGGATTCCTCTCCGAGAGAGAGGGGCTGCCGTGACTTCCCTCCTAGAGGGGGAAAGAGCAGAGATTTTCTCTCCTAGAGAGAGAGAGGACCTGTGGGATGAGGCACAGGGGGAACGGAGCCCGGTGAAGATTGAGAGCGGGACTGGTTCCCGCGAAAAGGTCCGGACCTGAACTTTTTCAAACCCTCATTAGGTAAGCTAATGGAGGTGCCACCGGGGACAATATTTTAACAACGGGACAGCATATAATGAAGGAGGAAAGTGTAGTTCTATCTACATGGAAAGTCCTCCTTAACCAAAAGAATGTCAAGGTTGCTGAATTTAATTTACGACATGTGCTGTTACAGTACCGAAAATAAGGCTTTGAAGCTACTATGTTAAGTTGCATTTTGTGTGTTTGCCTGACACTTGCTCCGTGAGACTTTGAAAGATTTAGAAGCGTACGGGAGGCAACAATCTATGCAATAATTCATATAAGAACTAAAACTCTGAAACGCAGTTGCCCAGAAAGATAAGCAGGTTGCCGATGTAACAAATTGTCCTTGAACTACACCTCCAAGCAAAAAAATGAAGAAAAATTTAATAATTCACTCCCGGAGACAGAAAAGAAGTAAGGCCCCCCCCTCCCCCATTGCCACTACTGCAGAAAAAACAGGTTTTCCACCAGATAATTCCACCGAGAAAACAACTAAGAAAAGAAATTCAAGTCAAGATATATAAGCAAATGGAGAGGCACAGAGATAAATTAGAACAGTGGGGGCTGGGCAGAAAACAAGACAGCAAGGCCCATCCCTGTATAAGCCTTCAAACTTAAAAGTCAGCACCTACCTCCTTTTCTTGCTTCTTCGCAGCCTGAGTTACTTATTTTTTGTTCATGTACTAATTGGTTGTTTCAGTCTCACAATGTGTGTAAGATAAAATACAAAATATATGCAACAAATCAAGTTTGGTGTCATGGAAGCCTGAAGAAGATGATCTCTGCCGCGGGGGGAAAAAAAGAGGGGGCAAAAACCGCCTTCTGATATTTCTGTTAATTCTTGTGTTAACTGTAGCATCTGTTGAATGTGTTTTTGTGAGCTCACAATATTATTGTTACTCTGTGTGTGTATGTGAACAAACAAAGTTCTTTGCCAGGAAAAATTCAAAAGCAGGAGTGAAACTCTCCTACTTTGTAAAAATTGCAACTTTGTAACCTTCTGATTGGAAAGAGAAATTGTCTTACAATTTCATAACATAGTCTCACTAACTGTTTTCTGAAGTTGTTCATTAAAATAACCAAAACTGTTTTAAAATACATACATAAATGTAATGGAGAAATAGAGTTTTTAAAGTAACTGCTGACAACTGCCTGTGATAAGAAAATTCCAAGGCATGTGGGGGGAGCAATTCTCTGGCAGAGCTGTTGAGCACAGCTGTGCTACCTTCCCTCTCCCCCCCTGCTCAAACAGCTCTGTAAACATTCTTTTGTTGCTTCTGTATTTTACAGATAGGTTTTTTGAGATTGTTGAGGAAGCTTTAAGATAGACTTATTTGGTGGAATACCTAGCTCAAAAATATCTTATTTGACAGGGGCAGTTTTTGCCAGAGAAAAAAGGGAAAAATAAATGAACTGTTTCTAGCTGGAAGTTTCCACCTTTGTGGAAAGAGAGATAAAATCTAAAGATATAATACAGGAAATTGCCTAACAACAGACAGCGTTTCAAGTTTAAACTGTATCTGTCCTAGTCTCTGTGCTAAGCAGCAGAAGTGTGTCCCTGTTATCAGGTGACAAGCTTAAACCAGAACTGTTGCTGCTTTGCCAAGTGTGCATTCTGGATCCCCTGGTATACTCTTATGAGTAAAACCCTAGTTTAAAACAACCTGAGTTCTACTGTGACTTTATGTAAACTGCTATAGTTGAAAGCTACTTTACGAGTGTTAACTTCTTAAATACATCTATGTAAGTTAAACTGTTACACCTATTTTGTTTAAATAAGATGTTTAAAGTTTTCACACATATCCCAGAAAAATACATAAATATCAGCAAAAATTCAGAATTGGTTGCTTATAAATCCTAGCTGATCATATCGTTTCAGAGGCTGGGTGAGACTGCTTAAGTTTTAAAAGGATGTGACTGTTCTCCAGTTTCATTTTTTACATTCAGAGAGGCAAGAATCTGCCCTATGAATTTGTGAATCCTGTTAAAATCTCAAGCCATGTGTGGTTTGATAATAGAAAAGTAAAAGATGCAGAATTATATTTAATCCAATTATGTAACTAAAACCCTTATCAAAATCAGTAATCCCATCCTCTGAAAGATTTCCATATGCTGAGATTTTGGACAGCCAATTGTTTCTTCATAATGAAAGCTGCTATTTGCTTTTATTGAAGTTACAGTGACCTTCCTGAAATTCAGTGTGTTTTACTTTACAATAGGAGAGAATTGTTCTGCAGTACATGATAAAATGCTGCTCAAAATGATAAAAGCAAAGTAAAAGGAAATACAGAAGTTAGAGACCTAAAAAGATGAGCTAAAACTAAATGTGATTGTTCTAACCAATGTTATTTGAGAAGTAGGATTGAAGAATGCTCCAGGAAAAATTCAAAGAACCAAGCCATGGAACCTATCTCCAACAGATAGAATTACACCACACAGAATCATCACTAGGCCTTCAGCTTCAAAGATAAACTGTGAAATTACCCACAATACCCACTTAAAACTGACTGAACTATTAATAACAAATTTGTGAGTTTTTTATTAAAGGTGAAGAACAACTAAAAGAAGTAAATGAACAAGAGTCGAGAGTTAATTACGTCCCAGACATCAGAGACAACTTGGACTGACTTCTCTCAGAAGACACTGAATTTCAAGTTGTATTAGCAGACTGTAATAGTGATTTATCTATTCATTTTTCTAGGTACCGACTATAGACAGAAATCATGGGTTGCTGCCAATCACACATTACTCACGTAACTTAGACACTGGTTTAACTTCTCCACAATTTAAGAAGTTCTGAAAAACTGTAAGGACAAATAATGTTGTAATTTGCTGGTTTTCCAGAGCTAAAACAATTCTTACAGGTTAGGGTGCATGTCATGCTGCAGGCATCCAGCATAAATCTCTAAAAGTTACAACATTCTACTCAGTGAGGGGGCATGAACCTCTTTAACAGAATTATTTGCAGTGTACTGCATGAATTCTAATAACTGTCTTGTTTTCCTTTAGTGACTACTGCTGTGAAGCTTCTCTTAATATACTTAATGTAAATGTTCAGAAATTCTTTTTCAGTATTAACACTGTTGGGTATATGATCCCACGATAACATATTGTACAGGCTAATTTAATCCATATTTGATACAATATTCCTTCGGTTCAATCAAGATGCGAATTATGAGTAAATAAATTCAAGAAGTGAAATACCATTTGTATTAATTTACAGCTCTCACAGCATGTTGCTAAAAGATGAACAAAAATATAGAATTAGACAATGTGCTAATAGAATAACATAACCCTGAATTTTACACATGAGTGGAAATTGCTTTATAGAGCACTTCATTCCATGCAAGATTTCTAATACCCTTTTAAATTAATGTTAAAAGTGAAAGTAATAATAATTCTTCTAATGGAAAAATAGATGTTAGTGCTTTAAAGATTAAATTTCAGTAAGCTACAAACATGTTCCACCTATCTCAGGAAAAATAAGACTTTTAAGTACTGACTTTACATAACACAGAATACATACGACTTGAGCATTGCAATTTCACAAATTTTCACTAAAATAACTATCTCTTTTTAACTTTGTGAAGAACGTGATACAATATTCAACTACAGACAGAAGCTTTAACTTATACCTTTTGTTTTAATTTACAGGGACCAGCTGTAAGATTAGTAGTGCAGTACTGTTCGGTGTCTGTGTAAAGGAACAAAACCTTACGTTTATACTTAAATTACTGATGTTTAAATACTCCTGAGATTTTTATTATTCAAACAGTTCTTTAACTTGTTGCAATTAAATTCAAAAGTTTAAATCGTTGATTTTTTTTCCTTTTTGCCCTCCTATATGTCTGCTTACTAAAAGAATAATTAAGAGTAATTCAGAAAATTTAATCCTAATCCAGGTTACTGCAGTCCAGTGATTGAAAACTAAACCTTCTTTCTTTCCTTTTCCCCCTTCCTGACATCACATTTGTGTCTCCCTGCAGCAAACTCACTGAAGAAGTCTATAGCCAAATAATAAGGGGTTTTTCTGCATAACTAAGTCAGCTGTGTGGCCTGAGTATCAAAACAACGTTGTCTCCACAGTGAACTGACTTGAACACTTATGCAAATAAGCCCACGGGAAAAGTGGAACTAAATATAAGATCAAGTAGCACATATAACACATGATGTGTAATTTCTCTTGATGATCCTTAATCTCTCCTTTAGAATGCTTTGTATGTACTACTGTCTTCTTAACTTTGACTTAACTGGCAGTTAGTACCCAAAATGAAATAGCATCAATAACAAATAATGGTTATAACAGTGGAACTTAGGTTGTGAAACAAATTGGGTGCATTTCGGTTGGAAATTGAAGGTGTACGGGCATTACTTTCTTATATTCTTTTAACTCAAATGACATTGTTTTTATTGTGCTGTGTAGAAAAATCAAATTACTGCAAGATACAGATACGCAGAGATTCCTAACTCACTCATAGGACAAATTGTTATCAAGAAAACATTTTACACATCAAATGAACATTTTAAAATATAAAAAGGGGGGAAAGAGACTATGCAGGTGCATAAACAGATGTTAAATCAGAATAGATCTCATTTAAATTTGTTAGGCCTTATATTCCTTGTATGTATTCCTTTTCAAACCAGGTACAGTTGTTAGACGTGAATGCCAAAGATGACAAACTGAGAAGTACACAACCAATAACTACTTAAAATGTAAACTGTGTAATTAAAATGTAAAAGTATAATAAAAATTCCAGCTATGCGTGAGTGAAGAGTGACTGAGGTGGTCACCAACGAATGACTGAAGAGAGATTGTATGAGAGAGAGAGACTGTGTAGATATATATGTGTTACAATATATGTGTGTGCAAACTTAACACTGCTTTTGTATTGGAATGTTGAGACTTTGGGAGAATGTATTACATGGATCTCTCGGACTGTAGTGAATCCTTGTTTTGAATGGTGGACGAACTATCTGGATTCTTTCTTGGTGGGGTGTTGTAGCACTAAACCTGCATTATATAGGGAAACTGTTGTTTAAACATGTCTTAAAATGGCTTTTGGTGGTCTCTTTGCAAACACATACTTCTTCCCAGCACCCCCCACGACAAGTGTTATCCATGCAGGAATGTCCAGGGAAGGTGTCCTGAGGTGTTTCCCATTGGCCTTTGTTAACCCCTTCCTGTGATTGGGTGTTCCTGTAAGCCCCTTGAGACTTCTAATTGGTTGCTCTGTGAATCCTCCCACACCCTATAAATGTAGCATCCCCAACAATAAAACTCTCTCTTGCCTCCTCTCCACGCCCGGTGTCCTGTCTCCCTGCTGGCCATGGGGCCATGTGCGGGGGGGGAGGGGAGGACACCTCTCCCCTCCAGGCTCAGGGACAGAAGAAAACCCTGAAGAAACCCCTGGAGTTCCCCTTCCCCATCCTTCAAGGCGTCGGAATGGTTCTTCAGATGGAAATGGAACTAGAACTGGGCTGCCCCACGCCGTGGGTGGGGGGATGTTGTTACTGTGTTTCTTTTTAGCTTTGGATCAGGGGTTGCCAATGCTGGTGCCTTGCTTGATCAACCTGTTGCAAAGGACCCTGCAACAGACTGTCAAAGCCATCTTTGTGGCATAAAATAAAAAAAGAGGGGGAATTGTCAGGGTTGACAGAGAACCTGTCAGCAACCTGGCAATTAGTGACGAGGAA
>NW_020886413.1:0-6428 GCF_003945725.1 Corapipo altera
CCTGCAGGCTGACACTCCCCTTTCCTTCTCACCACCTTTGGTAGGGAACCCTGTCCCCCTCCTGAAGAGTCCCCTGTGCATGGGAACAGGAATGGTGGGAGCCATTCCCCTGCTCTGTCCCCATTGGCACCAGTGTCCCAAGCTGGAGGGACAATGGGGTTACCAGAGGCAGCCTCACCCCCCAGTGTCCCTGATCCACTGCTCCTCCCTTACCTGCAGTTTCTCTTCCTCTTTCCTGGAGGGAGCCCAAGCTGAGGGTGAAGGCAGAGCTGAAACCACATCTGAGGGGAAGTCTGAGGGGGGTGCCCTGATAACAACCAAACAAAACCAGGGCCAAGGTCTGTGACCCCCATGCTGTGTGATCCCTCCAAGCACAACTGGATCCAGGGGTCGCTGCTCCATGTCTCCATTTTCGGTGTCTCCAGCTGTAGGGACATGGGGAAGGGCCACATGGAGCTGCTGCAGGCTGAGGTCCAGCACCTCGTGACACTGAGTCAGTCCTGGGGACACAAGGACACCAAACCCCTTCCCTTCCATGGAGCTGTCCCAGTGAGAAGTAGGGATGCTGTGGTGGCCTGGTAGGCCCAGAAATGGCACCAACTTCCCCAGCAGCCTCACCCACGGGACGTCCAGCTATGCCACCACAAAGTCCACATCCCTTCCTTTGAAGCCAGCAGTGCTGGGCCCAGAGGGGAGTGTTTGGCTGGTGGGATGGCAAAGTTCAGCCTTGGGGAGCCAGGGAGGGAAGGGGCAGAGGCACTTTTGTCCACACTGTCCTGTGAGGTGAGCACTTGCCCCCATGATCCCCCCTAAGATGAGTGTTGGTCACTTCTTGCTGAGCAGCTGTGGGGCCGTTCTCAGCCCTCTGAGGGGCCGTTCTCAGCCCTCTGTCCTGTGCAGGTGCACATGACACTGCTGGTGCCTGGGTCACTGGTAGGACAGGAGCAGGCACCCGCTTTGTGCTGGTGATCACAATGTGTTCAGCCCCCGCTGAATTTTCTCCTGATGTTTTCCACTGTCACAGGGGATCAGAAGTACTTCTTTAGCCATTCCTCTTCTCTATGGAATGTACTTCTCCTTGTGGTTTTGTTTTTGTTTGGTTGGTTCATTGTTTTTTTTCTCTTTCTTTCTTGCTCACAACTTCTTCGTCCTTCACACTGTCCCTTTGTCTGATCAGAAAATAACCCAGGGGGACAGGGGGCTCTTGATCCACACAGACCATTGGTCCTCACTGTCCTCTCAGGTGACCATGGTCCTCAGAGTCACCCCCAGGTTACCACTGGTCCCCACAGTTCCCTCAGGTGATGTTGGTTCTTTTCAGTCCTACTGGGTGATTACTGGTGCACACTTTCCCCTCTGCCAGCACCAGGTGACTGTAGGAGTTTGTTCCACCTCATGTGACCCACAGGTGACAGTGGTGTTTGCATCCCCCCAGGTGATTGTTGGGCCTGGCAGTGCCCCCTGTGCTGAAGGCTGTAAGCCCCGAGCCCAGGGCTGTGCCTGGGTGAGTTGTGCTGGGGTGGACAGGGATGCAGTGCCCCTGGGTGCTGCACTGAGGTGGGCAGCAGCACTCGGTGGGCTGGGCTGAAGTGCCTGAAGAGCCCTCTCAAAATGCCTGGGTGGGGGATGTTGTTATAGGGTCTCTTGGGGGGCTGTGAGCACACACTTGCAGACACCTCCTTGGTGCCAGGTGTTTGTGGCTGTGTTACTGTAGGGTCTCTTGGGAGTTCATTCACACAAACACCTTTCCTCAGCAGGTTTGCACCTGCTTTCCAGGTTCTGTGGGTGAGCTTCATCCTGCCCCATCCCATGAGTGCTGCAGGGTGTTCCACTCTGCTTGGGAGAGCAATTGCCCCATTTGCTCCCCGAGGGAGCCCTGCCCACACCCGAGGGTTTCATCTGTCTGTCCCAAGTCAGCAAGGGCTGGGAGAGGCTTGGTGTCACCCCTCATGCAACAAGGTCCTTGAGCCCTGTGGTGCCAGCAGATGACTCTGGTTGCCAGGAAAATGTAGTCCTGCCACCAGCATCATTGTTTCCAGGGTCTGGCCGAGGGGGAACAAAGCCCAGCAGAGCTGTGGTGGATACAGCCACAGGCCTGCTGGATTTTCTGGCTCACACATGGCTGCCAGACCTATCTTGGGAAATTTTGCAGGGAAACCAAACCTTTTGAAGCTCTGTGTTTAAGTTGGTTGGGAGCATGAACTAAATGCCTTCCTGTGTCTGTCTGAACTCTGCTGTCTTCAATGGGACATGGGCTTCCTTTTCCTCCTTTATTAGAAGCCTTGGGGGCACTTTACCCCTATGTTACCTGTTTCCATGCAATGTGTAAGAACATGTTCATATATGCACAGGCACACATGTACTTTTTTTCCCCCTTGCCTTGGTGTTTCCTGCAATTAGTGCCAATAATTCAGTGGTGCTCTGGCTTCCCTTTGCAGCTGAGCTAAACCTCCCCCAAGGCCATACAACTCCTGAGGAAAGGCACATGATCTTAGTGAAAATAGTGATTTTATTATACACATCTGCACATATTATACACAGCTCCCACATATTATACCAGAGTTTCAGTGTTACTCAGCAGTTTATAAAGCCATTTGTGGCCAGGTTCTGTTAGTCTGTGTGGAACAGTTCAGTCTCAGCACAAAGACTTCTGGAATATGGTTAATAAAGGCAGTTTTTAGGAAAAAAAATCACCTAGAAAATGGAAGTGGAAGGGTACAGCTTTCCACCTACTGATAAAAGTGTTATTGTACCAGAAGTGGGAGAAATTGCCTCTGGACATTTAGGTGCCCTAGAGCCTCAGTGGGTGCCTAAGCCAGTGCCACAAGAGGTGTAAAAAGTGAGGAGGTCTCAAACCTGTGTCTGTGTCTGCTTAGCAAATTCAAGTGAGTCAGAAGCCATCCAGGTTTCTCCCCTGCATCTCTGAGTCGAGTTAGTCTTGCAATCTTGAAGCAGAAAAAGGTAATTCTTGTCCCTGTTGGCTGACAGGTGACAAGAGGGAACGGGGACAGTTGGCTCCCTTCTGGGCTAAGCTTCTTTGCTCAGGATGGAGTTCCTGGACTCTGGTTCCTCTTCCACTGGTGCTTTCTGAAAGGAGAGGGGGACAGCTCACGGATGCTCTACGGCAGAGACCTTGTAGGGGTGCAGACAGGAGCTGGCAGGGCTGAAGCCAGAGCTCCGCTGCCCAGTGCAGAAATCCCCTGGGGCATCCCCTCCCCTCCTCTCCCTCTGCTGCTGTGTGGGGCAGGAGGAGACTCACCTGCATCTCCACACCCAAAGCAGCAGCAGGGCAGCAACAGCCACGGCTCCCAGCAGCCCGGCCACGAGCCCTGTGATCAGCACCACCTCTGAGCTCCCTGGGCAATATAAGGAGGGGCTGCCATGAACTTCCCGGGCTTTGCTCCATCCCACCGGGTGGGCGGCTCGGGCGCCCCTTCCCGTCCCCACGGGTGGCACCTACCCCAGGGGACGAGGAGGCTGCGGGTGCCCAGGCTGCGGTGGCGCACGCGGCAGGCGTAGCTGTGCCCGTCCTGGGGGGCCACGGCCAGGACGCTGGAGAGCTGGTAGGTGAGGTCAGCGTTGGGCAGGATGGGGCTGGTGTTGAGCTGCGGGCCCGGAGGCACCTCCTGGCCATCCCTCAGCCAGGCCACACTGATGGGCCGGGGGTAGAAGGCGGTGACGTGGCAAACCAGCAGCAGCTGGTGTGGGCTGGGCGTGCGGGCAAAGACCGTGGCCACGGGCAGCTCTGGGGGGTGGGAGCAAAGGGGTGGGGGAAGCCCTGGTTGGGCACGGCTTGGCCCCAGGGCTTTGGGGTGGCTGTGGCAGGGTCAGGGTGGTCTCACCTTGTCTCTCCAGAGCTGCCCTCCCATAACTCAGGAACATCTCAATGGCATTGATGCAGGTATCGTTGAAGATGTCCTCCACCTCCTCACCAAGGGTGGTGTCGTTCTGGAGGACAGCCCTGACGTACCGTGCCAGGTCGGTGTCCTGGGAGAGGGTCCAGGTGGCATTGTCTGTGTCCAAGCTGATGAAGTCCTGTCCATTGTAGCCCACATAGACGAAGACCCGAGAGGTTCTGTTGGGGTAGAGCTTGCAGCCTGCCATGACCTGAGCCACAAAGGGGTCTGGAGGGGCCAAGAGGGGAGAGAGGTTGCATGAGGGGCTGGGACTGCCTTCCTGCAGGCATGATCAGTGCCAGCACTTGCCAGATCCTTCCCCACTCCCCAGCTGCTGTTTAGAGAGGGGACGCAGTGAAGAGTGGATACTCACAGGGCACATCCTTCTGTATGGCCCCTTCATTGATCAGGTGGATGAAATTATTGAAATAGATCTTGAACATGTTGTCAATGGTGTCCCACTCACTGTGGGGCAGGGCTGGCCGCACCCAGGGCTGGCAGAAGTGGATGGCCCAGGTGTGCTTATCAAGAGAACCAAGTTCGATGTCTTCCAGCAGGCCTATCCCCTCCGTGTCCACAAAGGAGGTGTTTTGGAAGGTAGAGGTGTGAAGCAGCCGGATAGTGAAGGTCCCTACGTGAGACAGGGGTTGGAAGGGAGGAGAGGGAAAGTGGAGGGGCTGAGGGACAGGTCCTTGAGGTTGCAGAGATCTGTGGCCCCCTCTAGGCCCCCTTCATCCTTGGCAGCCCCGGTTCCCACCTGCTGCACCCACCTCAGGTGGCTGCGTCCCTGCCGAGGAGGAGGTGTGGAACCAGGGGACAAGGAGGGGTGAGGAAGTAAGAGCCAAAAGTGGGTGAGGTGCAGGAAGCCTCTTGCCCATGGGGGCATGGGAGCAGCTGTGGCTGAGGCAAGGCTCCCACTTACCCTCCAGGGTTGCCCATGTCCCAGAGAGGAGGAAGAGGTAGAGAAGGATGAGGAGGAGGCAGCAGCGAGGGGGCTGCATGGTGCCAGCAGTGAGGCCCAGAGTGTGCAGCAGTGGGTGCAGCAGCAGGAGGAAGAGGCTGTGGCAGATGAGGCTGGAGATGTCTCAGGCTGGCTCTGCCTGGGCAGCTCTGCTGGTTCTAATGGCCTTGGCAGCCAATGGGGCTGGCTCTGAGGTTTAGGGGAGGGCTCCAAGGTTCCCACTTGGGGTAGGCTGGGGCATCCTGAGTGTGACTGTGAGTGTTGGGGAAATTTGCTTTTGAGCAAGGTCACCCCACCACACCCAGGAGTGATCCCCATGGCCAAGGCAGCACCGTGACAATTAGGGTGATGTGGGTGAACTGACCCCTCTTTTCTCCCCCCCTTTCAGCTGGATGTGTTTCCTGCCCATGGGCTGCATGCACTGCCCTGAGGGGAATATCCTGTCCTGCCAGTTGTGCCTGGCATGTCTCACCCTGCACAGAACAGACACCGCCATCCACTCTGCACTGCCAGGTGGGTTCACACCAACGTGGCTGCCTTTCCCAGAGGGCAGCAGAACCCTCTTCCCACCACATGGCTTTGTGCCTGGGCTCTCTGTGCCCCAAGGCTGTGTGCCCGTCCCATACCTCTTTGTCACCTCCCAACCACACCATAGCCAGGCCACACTGATCAGCTGTGGGTATAGAAGCTGGTGAGGTGGCAAACCTGCAGGAGAAGAGCTGGGCCAGGCACATGGGCCAAGACCATGGCCCTGGACAGCTCTGGGGGAAGAGAGTGATGGAAAAGAGCTGATGGGGACGTTCCCTGGCCACTTGGCACTGCTGGCCTGATTCAATGGGTATGGGACTCCCCAGGTCGAGGTGATGAGCAGTTCCAGTCTTGACCACAGCTGTGGGGTCAGGGATGGGTGCAGGCAGAGCTGGAGGAAGCAGCTCCTCCAGGAACTCCTTTTGGGGTGCATAAGGTGAATGGGCTCGAGCAGCTGTAAGCGTGTTGGTTCCAAGGGAAGTGATGGGCTGCAGGGCCTGAAAGGGACTGTCATCAGAATTCTGGAGCAGTGGTACTTGGCCAGTAGGATGGGGATGGGACCATGTACCCCCACTCTGATGCCCATTCCAGGGAGTTTCAGCGGATGAGCAGCTTTCCCCTTTCCATGGAGCTCTATCCATGCTATAGGACCTGGGAGCTGCTTCTCTGCTTCCCTGCACCCCAGTGTTGGGGAGCCCCAACTCTGCCCTGAACGCTCCCAGGAGAGGGCCTGGGGATGACCTGCAGGCTGACACTCCCCTTTCCTTCTCACCACCTTTGGTAGGGAACCCTGTCCCCCTCCTGAAGAGTCCCCTGTGCATGGGAACAGGAATGGTGGGAGCCATTCCCCTGCTCTGTCCCCATTGGCACCAGTGTCCCAAGCTGGAGGGACAATGGGGTTACCAGAGGCAGCCTCACCCCCCAGTGTCCCTGATCCACTGCTCCTCCCTTACCTGCAGTTTCTCTTCCTCTTTCCTGGAGGGAGCCCAAGCTGAGGGTGAAGGCAGAGCTGAAACCACATCTGAGGGGAAGTCTGAGGGGGG
>NW_020886414.1:0-6426 GCF_003945725.1 Corapipo altera
ATATACCCAGTCACCAGGGTTGAATGGATGTAACTTACAATCAGGCTACTTGGGTTGATGTTCTAGCACTACTGTAGCATTTTTCTGTAATTGTTTCTCTACAACCATAACATAATCATACACATACTGATTACCAATTTGATCTACAGCTTCACTGTTCACAGTTTGCATCATGTAGGGTCTGCCGAATAAGATCTCAAATGGGCTCAATTTCTCTTTTGATCTCGGCTTGACCCTTAGTCTGATTAAAGCAATAGGTAAAGCTTGATACCAATGTAAATTTGTCTCTTGACATAGTTTAGCAATTTGTTGTTTAATGAGATGGTTCATTTTCTCTACTTGTCCACTTGCTTGGGGTCTGTAAGGTGTGTGCAATTGCCAATCAATTTTCAAAGCTTTACTTATTGCTTGTACCACCTCTGCACAAAAATGTGAGCCCCTATCTGAAGAGATACTCTTAGGTACTCCAAATCTTGGTATAATTTCATTTAACAGGACTTTAACTACTTCTCTTGACTTATTTGTTCTACATGGGAACGCTTCTGGCCAACCAGAAAATGTATCAATCAAAACTAATAAATAACGGTACCCTCCTTTTCTTGGAAGTTCAGAAAAATCAATTTGCCAAATCTCACCAGGAAAGCTTCCTCTTTTTATTGCTCCTAGATTAATTTTTAGTTTAGTGTTTGGATTATTTTTCAGGCAGAGTTCACATCGAGATGTGACTTGCTTTATTGTGGTGAACAAATTTGGTCCTGCTACTCTAGATTTTAAGTGTTGATAGAGTGGATCCACACCCCAGTGAGTTTTATCATGTTCTGTTTTCACAAATTGCCATATTAATTTTTCTGGTAATACTAATTGGCCTGTCTTTAATTGACCCCATCCATTTTGTAGCAGCTTACCTCCGTTTTTATGTATCCACTGATGATCTGTTTCTTGATACTCTACCTGTTGATCTGTATCTAATCCTTCTGGGACTAGAGCTGCTATCGGTTGTTCAGTACCTCTTGCAGCAGCTAGTTTGGCTTCTGCATTGGCTTTTCTGTTTCCTATCTCTGGAACGGTGTTGCCTTTCAGGTGTCCCCTGCAATGCACTATAGCCACCTGTAATGGGAGTTGGACGGCCTCTAGCAATCGCAGGATCTCCTCTGCTGTTGTACATGCCCATGGAGCGATCTGGAAGGAAAGAGGACTGTTGACCACACAAGGAAAAGCTGTAAAACATGCAAAGGCATATTTAGAGTCAGTCCAAATGTTGATTCACTTTCCCTTTGCTAGTTCAAGAGCTCGGGTGAGAGCTATCAGTTCTGCTTTCTGAGCTGAGGTTCCTGCAGGTAAGGGGTTGGATTTGATTACCTGTTCTGTTGTAGTTACTGCATAACCAGCCATCCTTGTGCCTTGTTTCACGAAACTGCCACCATCCGAGAACCAGTCGTCTGCATCCTGGAGGGGTTCTTCTTTGAGGTCTGGGCGACTGGAGTACACTGCTTCAATGGTCTCCAAGCAGTCGTGTACAACAGGTTCTGCTGAGGCTTTTCCTTCTAGGAATGAAGCTGGGTTGACAATGTTAGTCACCTGAATGGTCACATCATCTGAATCAGCTAGGATTACCTGATACTTCAGGAACCGAGTAGGTGAACGCCAATGGTTCCCCTTCTGTTCTAGCACTGCAGATACACTATGGGATACTAACACAGTCATTTTCTGTCCCATAGTAAGCTTTCTGGCTTCTTCTATGTTTACAACTACTGCTGCAACTGCCCTTAGACAGGTAGGCCATCCTTTGCTTACCTCATCCAATTGTTTGGAGAAGTAGGCCACTGCTCTTTTGTGTGGTCCCAGTTGTTGAGCCAAGACCCCTAAAGCCATTCCTTGACGTTCGTGCGAGAACAACCAGAAGGGCTTCGTCACATCGGGTAAACCCAACGCCAGAGCCCTCATGAGTTCTCGCTTCAGTCTCTTGAAGGCTTTGTCTGCTTCAGGGGTCCAGGTTAAGTGATCTTTGTTCACTTTCAGCAGATCATACAAAGGTTTTGCAATTATCCCATACTGATATATCCACAAGCGACACCAACCTGTCATTCCCAGCAAGGCTCGGAGGTTCCTCACTGTTTCTGGTCTGGGTGTCTGGCAGATGGCTTCTTTCCTCGCTGTCCCCAGGGATCGTTGTCCTCCCGATACTTCATATCCCAGGTACACGACTTTCTCCTGGACCAGCTGGGCTTTCTGTTGAGAGACTCCATAACCACTTAAACCCAAAAAGTTTAAGAGAGATATTGTCCACTGGATACAGTCCTCCTTTGTTTCTATTGCTATCAGGAGATCATCTACATATTGCAGAAGTACGCCCTCTCCCGCTGGCTGTTGCCATAATTCTAGCTCTCTGGCTAGTTCATTACCAAAAAGTGTGGGGCTGTTCTTAAAACCTTGAGGCAAGACCGTCCATGTGATTTGCATCTTTCTCCCTTTGTTAACAGACTCCCATTCGAAGGCAAAAATCTTTTGACTTTCCTGTGCTAGGGGTAGACAGAAAAAGGCATCTTTTAGATCCAACACCGTAAACCAAATCAGATTGTCCCTTAATTTAGTCAAAAGTGTATAAGGGTTTGCTACAACAGAATGTATAGTTTTGGTTATTTGATTTACTGCTCTCAGATCTTGTACTAACCTGTAGGTTCCATTCGGTTTCTTCACTGGAAGAATTGGAGTGTTAAAGTCTGATTCACACTCGATCAACAGTCCTAATTTCAAAAAGTTTTCAATTATTGGCTCAATTCCTTTTCTGTCCTCTAGCCTCAGTGGATATTGTTTCTTTGCTACTGGCTTAGCTCCTGGTTGTAGTTCTATCTGAATAGGAGTTGCCCATTTTGACTTTCCCGGGGTGTCAGTGGCCCATACCAGGGGGTACACTTGATTCGTAATCTGATCAATATCTTGGTTGTTTGGCTTCGGTTCCATGCAGCTCATAGCTAAACTCAGAGCTGCCAGCAATTGTTCTTCTTTTACCTTGAATTCAATTTTACCTTGCTTAAATTTTATTACAGCTCCCAAATTTTCTAATAAATCTCTACCCAATAAGGGTTTAGGTGAACTTGGTAAATACAGAAACTAATGCAATCCCATTTGTTTCCCGATTTTAAACTTTAGAGGTTTTAAAAAGAAAGCTTTTTCTGATTGGCCAGTGGCACCAATAACCTGTACATAATCATCAGTTTTAGGTATCAATTCCTGATTTAAAACCGAAAATGTTGCTCCAGTGTCGATCAAAAAATCCAGTTTTTCTTCTTCTTCCCCCGGCCGAATTGTAACCAGCGGGTCTGCCAGGGAAAAACCAGCCGGTCCCCATCACTCACTATCTTGATGGGCTATGACAGCCCCCCCCGAATTTCTATTTGCCCGAGTGGGACACTCTCTTTTCCAGTGTCCCTCCTTTTTACAGTAAGCACATTGATTTTGACTTATCTCTGTTTGCTTAAAGGGTGAACCTCCCCTTCCCCGTGTTGCTTGTCCCTGGCCACGACCCCTGTAATATCGTCCAGCTGTTACCAGGTTCTGTGTTAAAACTGCAATCATTGCTCTTGTAAGCCTTCTAGCTTCCTTCTTTTCCCTGTTGTTATACACTTTCCAGGCTTCATTCATCAAAACCTCTAAATCTTTATTGGCAGGGTGATCTATTTTCTGCAATCTTTTTCTAATATCAGGATTACTTTGTCCCATCAATAACCCCACTAAATGTAGTTTACCTTCTTCAAAAATTTGATCTACATCTCCTGTTAAAGCTCCCGTGGCAATCTGGCTTATCACCTCTCTTCTAGCTGGTTTTATGACCAGGTCCTTCTCTGTTTCTGTCAGTTCTGATAACATCAAGTCAATATCAGTCCACTCTATTTCTTGATTCTTTGCAATTAATTCAAATCTCTTAGCCACTTTCTCAGGATTTTCCCTGAAGCACTTAGCTTCCTCTCTCCAGCTGTTCAGATCACTAGCCGAAAAAGGTACTTTCCCTTTTGCCTGCGTGCCTGTCGGTGCTATCACCTGACGCAGAGGCACTAACATATGACCAGTCCTGCTGTTTGTGCCCTTGTCTTGACCCCGCTCCTTCTTCTACCACTCTGTGCCGAAGCCTGACCACGATGAGTGCTACTTATCCCTTCCTCGGGGTCATCTACACTCTCAGCTATACTCCTAGAATCATCTGCTCCTAATCCCGATTCCTGCAGGCTACCTGGTCCTTGCCTAGCTGGTTCCGGTCCTCTAAAACAAGCTGACTGCAATTCCTGAGGGTCCAAGATACTATCTCCATCACTCTCTCTCCTTCCCAGCTTAAGACACCTCTGACCTATGCTACAGGCATCACAGCAATGCTTTTTCGGCTTAGTATTTTTCTGATTTCTTTCTAATGCCAGCACAAGAGGGTCCTGGGGGGCTACATTAATTCCACAACTTTTCTGCCACTCTGGTTTATTCCTTAACGTAAAAAACATGTTGGCATACATAACTTCATCCCACTTTTGCTCCCTACGGAGAAATAACATAAGCTGTAAAATGGTATTGTAATTAATGCTCCCCTGTGGAGACCATTTTTCGCCATCATCTAAAGTATACAAAGGTCACCAATTCTGGCAATATTTTAAAAAGGTCTTTTTACTCAAATTACCCCCAGGAGTTCCTCCTAATTCCTTCCAATGACTCAACATACATCCTACGGGAGTCTTAGAATTTATCTCCTTACTTCCACCGATTCCCATTATGAAAGCAGGGAATTAGATCTGAAATATGCTAACAACCACAACTACTATATTCTACACAATATTCAACCACCAAACCCTAATATTGCTTTTCAACAAAGATTTCCTAGAATTACCAGCTTTATAACCAGCTTCTAAAATCACTAGTTCTTGTAACCAACTTGCACTAATACAAAAATCTACAAGATGTCACCCTTAGACCACAAATACACCTGGCTCTCACAAGGAGCCTATATATCCACGGAAATCCACAAGATACTGCTGTTAACCACCGAACGCCCACTTTGATAACAAGTCTGTATACTCAAAACACAAAATCCAAACCAGATGTTTAAATTCTGGGTGTATTGAAAGAGATACTGGTCTATGAATCCTACAACAATAATACCGGACGCACCTAGTTTCCTCTAGAGTTTGATTATTTCCACATCTAACACAATACAAATTTAAAGTCCAACCTAACCTTATTTCTTGGGAGGATCTGGGTCCTAGAATATACTTAAAACAGTTGTTACATAGAGCACGCACATACAATGAACAATTGCAAAATGGACAGATCTTAATTCCGGATTTTAAGCTATGTGGCAGATTCACAGTCAATTTCTCAGATCCCCTCCCCATACAGATTTAACAGGATGTTTCTATGATTGGTTTAGGGTGAACAGAGATTTCAGGAATTCGAAATTGCTGACAGCACAAAGCAAGAAAACAGAAAATTAGCAGAGCAATATAGCACACACAAGCTGCTATAACAATTACTATTTCCCAAGAGTACATAATAGATAACTTTAAAACATAGACAAAAGAACAACCAAAGGAAACGTAGGTGCTTTGTTTTCCTTGATGTAAACACTATTAGGCCAAGTACAGACAAAACCAGAACACACCAGCCCAGAGGGGTTATTCCCCAGGAAGAGCGTCCTCTCCCGTATTCCCTGCGAGAGACGGCGTCCCGTTGTCGACTTACGGGTATCCAATAACCAGAACCAGAATAAACAAAACCAGAAACCAGATATAAATACCTTTTAGCAATAGGCAGTGTTCTTGTCCAGCCCCCGCAAGAAATCACCAAAAAAAAAGGAGCCCCTTCGGGTAGAAAGACTTACCCAAGGGCGCCCAGGGGGTCCCGTCCTCCGAGGGTCTCCGCAGCCGGGTGGAGAAGGTGTGCTGCTGCAGGTCACCACATGAATCCGAAAAACCGACCCGAGGAACTGCCCAGAGACTTTTGATCTTTTGAGCAGCAAAGGTATTTATTAGCAGCGTTGGGAGCAAGCCAGCTATTGCTGGAAAAACTTGCTCACCGGCTCCTCAGAAAATCAACACTTTTATACAATTTTCAGATGTGATTAAATGCATATTCAAACAATTACAACATCTATCAATACATATTAATAATAGGCAGAGTATAGGTGGAGTTTGGGGCGGTGCTTCTCTTGGCTCCCCATTTTGGAGGGTAGTTCCCATCTTCCTCCATGGGGCAGAGGGCTTCAGCTCATCTTCCTCAGCTTGACCCTTCTTCCTTTCCATTGTTCTTGACCCGCTCACTGAAGCTTGGAAAAGGCCCTGGCTCCAGGCCTATTTCTCCTATTCAAATGTCTACCTGATCCTGCTGTATTTCTAATTTATTGCTTCTAGGCCTATTACATGTTCTTGTACTATTCTCTTAAGCTTTGGT
>NW_020886415.1:0-6425 GCF_003945725.1 Corapipo altera
TCCCCATCCCTTCTGGGCACACTGTGCTCCTGTCCCCCACCCTGCTCCCCATCCCTTCTGGTCACACTGCACCTGTGTCTCTCACCCCGCTCTCCTCTAACCCCTCTCCCCATCTCTTCTGGGCACACTGTGCTCATGTCCCTCACCCTGCTCTCCCCTAATTCTTCTCCCCATCCCTTCTGGACACACTGTGCTTGTGTCCCCCCCACCCTGCTCCCCATCCCTTCTGGGCACACCATACTCGTGTCCCCCACCCTGCTCTCCCCTAACCCCTCTCCCCATCCCTTCTGGGCACACCGTGCTCCTGTCCCTAACCCCTCTCCCCATCCCTTCTGGGCACACCGTGCTCCTGTCCCTAACCCCTCTCCCCATCCCTTCTGGGCACACTGTGCTCCTGTCCCCCACCCTGCTCTCCCCTAACCCCTCTCCCCATCCCTTCCCCGCGCAGCGTCCCCGCCGGCGCCGTGCAGCCCTTCCACGGGATGCTGGACCGCGTCCCCAGCGAGCCGTCCTACCGGGCCCCTCTGGAGAAGCTCTTCTTCCTGCCCCACGTGTGCAGCTACGCCTGCCTGTCCCGCGTGCGGCCCATCCGCGCCGACCAGTACCGCAGCCGCAACCCGCTGCTCATCCCGCTGCTCTACGACTTCCGCCGCATGACGGCGCGGCGCCGCGTCAACCGCAAGATGGGCTTCCACGTGCTCTACAAGACGCCCTGCGGGCTGTGCCTGCGCTCCATGCAGGAGATCGAGCGCTACCTCTTCGAGACGGACTGCGACTTCCTGTTCCTGGAGATGTTCTGCCTCGACCCCTACGTGCTGGTGGACCGCAAGTTCCAGCCCTACAAGCCCTACTACTACATCGCCGACATCACCAAGGGCAGGGAGGACGTGCCGCTGTCCTGCGTCAACGAGATCGACAGCACGCCGCCCCCGCAGGTGGCCTACAGCAAGGAGAGGATCCCCGGCAAGGGGGTCTTCATCAACACCAGCTGGGAGTTCCTCGTGGGCTGCGACTGCAGGGACGGCTGCAGGGACAAGTAGGTGGCTCCTCGTGGCTGAGGGGGGGGTGTGCTGGGACTCTGTGACCTGCCCGGGAGCACCCCGAGGTGGATCTGCTCTGGGAGTTAAATCCGTGCAGCTCAGGTTTCGTGGAATCACGGAGTGGTTTGGGTTGGGAGGGACATTAAAGATCGTCCAGTCCCACCCTACGTCACGGGCAAGGACACCTTCCTCTATCCCAGGTTGCTCCAAGCCCCATCCAACCTGGCCTTGACCACTTCCCAGGATGAGGAATCCACAGCTTGTCTTGGTTTGATTCCAGGTCAAGCCCTGCGTGCTCATCTCTGCCTAAAGATGGGATATCTTTCCCTGTCTCCAGAAGTGATGTGGAAGCTGTGACCTGTGGTTTCTCCCGTGTCTCCCTGCAGGTCCAAGTGTGCCTGTCAGCAGTTGACGATCCAGGCGAGCGGCTGCACCCCTGGGGGGCAGATCAACCCCAACTCGGGCTACCAGTACAAGCGGCTGGAGGAATGTCTGCCCACGGGGTGAGCAGAGCCAGGGCCTCCTGCCCGCCCAGGTGCCAACCCCAGCTGCCATCAGAGAGGGAATTTATCCCAGAGATCGGCACAGATGTGACAGCCTGCCTCTGGTCTTGGTTCTTGTGCTGGTCACGGAATGGTTTGGGTTGAAAGGGACCTTTTAAAGATCATTGAGACCATGAGCAGAGACACCTTCCACTAGACCAGGTTGCTCCAAGCCTGGTCCTCTGGGCTCTCTGTGCGTGACCCCAGCGCTGCCAACCTCACCAACCTCTGGGATGTTCCTTTACCCTGGAATTTGTCACCCTTCTCCTTTCTTCCAGCGTTTACGAGTGCAACAAGAGGTGCAAGTGCAACGTGAACATGTGCACCAACCGCCTGGTCCAGCACGGCCTCCAGGTCCGGCTGCAGCTCTTCAAGACCCAGAACAAAGGTTGGGGCATCCGCTGCCTCGATGACATCGCCAAGGGCTCCTTCGTCTGCATCTACGCAGGTGGGAACTCACCTGGCACGTGGGAACCTCTTCCCTCGGAAAAGGGTGTGGTCAGAGGCGGGAGCGGAGCTGGGGAAGGGGCTGGAGCAGCAGGAGAAGGGGCTGGAGAGCTCCTGAGGGAGTTGGGAGGGCTCAGCCTGCAGAAAAGGAGGCTCAGGGGGGACCTTCTGGCTCTCTGCAACTCCCTGACAGGAGGGGGGAGCTGGAGGGGGTCGGGATCTTCTCCCAGGGAACAAGGGACAAGATGAGAGAAAATGGCCTCAAGTTGTGCCAGGGGAGGGTCAGGTTGGATATTCAGGGAAGTTTCTTCATGGAAGGGGTGGTCAGGCCCTGGCCCAGGCTGCCCAGTGAGTTGGTGGAGTCCCTGTCCCTGGAAGTGATCAGAGCCCTGTGGATGTGGCACGTGGGGACGTGGTTCACTGGTGGCCTTGGCAGTGCTGAGGGGATGGTTGGCTCGATCTTGGAGGCTTTTCCAACCTGCACGATTCCCTGATTCCAAAGCCCAGCAGAAGGGCTGTGAAGCTCTTGCTGTGCCCGTTTCAGGGGCAGGAAGGTGAAAGCTGAGCAGGTGAACTTGCCCAGCGCTGGCACAGGGCACTGCAGAGCCCTCGGGGTGGCAGTGCCGGTGTCACAGGACACGCTGGGCCCCTGAGCTGTCCCTGGGGTGACCCAGCCCCGGCCCAGCCCTGCTTCCTCCTCCCAGCAGAGCCCCTGAAATGCAGAAGTTGCGCAGGGTTGGTGTTGGCTCTGAAATGAAGCCGCCCACGGGCACGGCCGGAGCTGCTGCTGCCCTGATTCCGTGGCTGTGGAGTTCCCTCTCTGCTCCACCGGCCCCTCCAGCCCTTCTGAGGCTCCACTGGAGCTGCTCTGTAGAGATTTCTGGGGTGAAAACCTTGATTTTCGGTCAACCACACGCCTCAGGCTTTTGTCCTGTCGGTTATCAGGGCTACATTGTCCTTTCCCCAGCCCAGCTTTGGAGTGAGGCGACATCATTCCTGTTTTCTCCTCAGCGAGCTTTGGAGAGGATGAAGATGAGCTCCCAGGGAATTGCCATCCCGGGAAAACTCACCCCGACTTTCCTGTCGCCCTTAGGGAAGATCCTCACGGACGACTTCGCCGACAAAGAGGGGCTGGAGATGGGGGACGAGTACTTCGCCAACCTGGACCACATCGAGAGCGTGGAGAACTTCAAGGAGGGCTACGAGAGCGACGCCAAGTGCTCCTCGGACAACAGCGGCGTGGACCTGAAGGACGACGACGACGAGGAGAACACGGGCACGGAGGAGCCCGAGGAGTCCAACGAGGACAGCTCCGACGACAACTTCGGCAAGGACGAGAACTTCCACGCGAGCTCGGTGCTGCGCAGCTACGCCACGCGCCGGCAGACGCGCGGCCAGAGGGACGGCGGCCTCTCGGAAACGGCCTCCAAGGACTCGGGGCTCACCCGGCCCCTCGGCCACGACGAGGCCCTGGCGGCCCCCTGCAAGCTGCCCGTGTCGGAGGAGAGCTCCAAGAACAAGGTGGCCTCGTGGCTGAGCTCCAACAGCATGGCCGAGGGCTTCCAGGACGGCGACAGCAGCTCGTCCTTCCGCGAGGCGGGAGAAACCAAACCTGTGAAAGTGGAGAACCCCGGGGAGAGGGAGAAGGGATGTGTTCCCACCCCGGGAGAGATGAACAGAGAGATGAAGGCAGCCAAGAAGGAGGTGAGGGAGGGACGTGGGAGTGAGAGAGGCAAAGGGCACCGAGGAATGATGGAAGGGAGAGAGGTGGGAATGGGAGATCCTGCCTGGGAGGCCTGGATGAGGAGACACAGAGGTGTGGGAGTGGGAGATCCTGCCTGGGAGGCCTGGATGAGGAGATAGAGGGATGTGCTCAGGTACAGGGGGACTGTGGGGCTGTTGGATGTTCCCGTGTCCAGCTTCCCTGGCTCCTGTGCTGGGACAGGGAGGTGCTTTTCCCCTGCCAGGAAGAGAATTTGTGGCACAAGAGGCCATGGAAGTCCCTTGATGTGAGCAGAGCTGAATGTCCTCCGTCTGGGGAGCGGGGAACAGGGACAACAGGGACATGGAGGGTTCTGTGCCCACCCCCTGCTCCAGGGAGGGGAGGATCCCCCTGGATGGGGCAGGCACACCAGGAATCCCCCCGTGTGGGGCATGAGAAGAGACCTGTGGGCACCCCTGGGCTGGGTGTCCCTGGCTGTCACCCTGAGCGTGGAGACAGGGCCTGTCTCACTCCCAGGCTGGCATTTTGGGGAGCAGTTCCATAGAAAGGCAGGAGAGAACTCCAAAAGGGAGAGATTTTAATCTTCTCTCCTCCTCCCCCCCCTGCAGGAACCTGAAGAGCCAACCAAAATTACGGGGTAAGATTCCTGAACCGCTGTTCTCCTGTCCCTGCCTGGCCTGTGGACGCTCCCCACGGAAGCCCAGGCGTGACCCCTTGTTGTCCTGGCCCCACAGGCTGAGCATCCCTGGCAGGAGGTACGGGTACAACCCCTGCCCCCCGAAGCTGGAGGGGATCCGGCGGCCCCTGAGCCGCACGGCGCTGCTGCAGAGCCGGCGCCGCTCCCTCTCCCTGCAGGCCTCCAGTGAGGTAAGGGGGACCCCCGGGCTGGGAGAGGGACCCCAGGGCTGGGAGAGGGACCCCCGGGCTGGGAGAGGGACCCCAGGGCTGGGAGAGGGCCCCCCAGCCTGGGAGAGGGCCCCCTGGGCTGGGAGAGGGATCCCCGGGCTGGGAGAGGGACCTGGCTCTGCCCCTTCCCCCCGGAACCGGCTCCGTGACGACCCCGAACCTCAGTTTGGGTGGTTTTCTTGTTGTTTCTGTTCCCGGCTTTGTGGTTGTCCCTGAAATTTCCTGGGGGGCAGTTGGTGTCCTTTGGATTGTGGGGAGTGTTTCTTGGATCTGAAACCCCCCCCAAAAAAAGAGAGTGTGGAATTTGGGCTCTGTTCCAGTGGGATGGAGCACCTTGGTTTGCACACCTGGCAGAGCCACCTGGGGACAATCCTTGTTTTTAGGGGTCTTCTCCCTTCTTTTCAAATCCCAGAGCACCGAATGCTCCAGGATCCCAAGCTCTGGCATTTTGGGTGCTGCAGAACTCCCCAGCCCCCCAAAATCCCACGGCTGTTCCAAACACTGACCTGTGGGATGGGGTGCCCGTCCCGCTGTATTCCCATCGCGATGTCCACGGGTGGGATCCCCTTCCAAAGGATGTCCTGGAGCACGGGGGGGTGTGTGTGCTGGGTAAGAGAGCTCAGTGTTCCTGGGGAAAAGGGAGGCTTGGATGTGGCTCAGGAGCTGTTCCTGCCCTCAGGACGTGCTGACACTGTCGAGCAGCACCGACAGTGACGTTGAGAACGGGCAGGTCCTGGCGGGGCAGGTCCCGGGCACCGCCAACGACAGCGACGACATCCAGACCATCTCCTCGGGCTCTGAGGAGGAGGAGGGCGAGGACAAGAAAAACCTCTCGTCTGGGTCAGGTGAGGGGGAAGACGAGGGCTGAGGATGGGGAGTTTTGGCTGGAGAGCACCGGGAAGGGCTCGCGAGGCCACGGCAGCGCCGAGCGCGGCGCGTCTGCTCCTGCTGCACCCGACGGCCCAGGCCGGACCTTCCCCGCGGGGTTTTAGAGACAAAACTGCAAAATCTCGCCCTCAAGCCCAGGTTTTTTTGGGGGATCGTGAGAAAAAGCAACTGTGAGGCTCCTGGTGGGTGTGAGGCCGGGCTGGGCGGATTCCAGGAGCCGTCCCGGGGCGGTGTCCCGGATGTGAGGCGCATCCCCGCCGGGGTTCGTTACCCCTGAGTGGAGCGGGAAGGGGGGGGATGAGCAGGGCTGGGGGTTCCTCCTCTGGCAGCTGCCCTGTCGTGGCAGGTCCCGTGAAGAGGCAGGTGGCTGTGAAATCCACCCGGGGCTTCGCCCTGAAAACCACCCACGGCATCGCCATCAAATCCACCCCGCTGGCCGCGGGCGACAAGGGCGAGAGCGCGGGGCCCGTGCGCCGGAGCACCCGGCAGTTCTACGACGGGGAGGAGAACTGCTACATCATCGATGCCAAGCTCGAGGGCAACCTGGGCCGCTACCTCAACGTGAGCTGGGCACGGGCAAGGGGGGGCAGGGGCCTCAGCGGGGCTGTGCCCGCTCTGAAGAACAGGGAAAGGGCAGGGGGAGGAGGCTGATCCACCCTCCTGAGCGGAGCAGAGCGGCTGCTCCGGCCCCGTTACCTGTGAGGGGGGGTGTTACCTGTGAGGGTGAGTGTTACCCGTGAGGGTGAGTGTTACCTGTGAGGGTGGGTGTTACCCCTGTGAGGGTGGGTGTTACCTGTGAGGGGGGGTGTTACCTGTGAGGGTGGGTGTTACCCCTGTGAGGGTGAGTGTTACCTGTGAGGGCCCCGTTACCTGTGAGGG
>NW_020886416.1:0-6424 GCF_003945725.1 Corapipo altera
CCACCCCGTTCAACATTCCGGGAATTCCACCCCGTTCAACATTCCGGGAATTCCGACCCCGGGAATTCCCACCTCCGATCTGCAGCTCGGGGCAGCCCATCCTCCTCAGCTGGGTGCTCACCGACTCCATCTCCTCCACCAGGGGCACCAGGATGGTGTCGTTGATCCACTGCGTGAGAAACACAAACCCAGAGTCGCTCGATTCCCGGTCAGAATTTATCATCAGGATGGGATCTACATTTGATACTGTACCCATGGAAGCCTCTTCAACCTGAAGGCCCACACCAAGACCCTAAACCATCTTGTCTGGGAGCTGCTCTGTGCTGATGACGCCGCCCTTGTTGCCCACACAGAAGCAGCTCTGCAGCGTTTAACATCCTGCTGTGCTGAGGCTGCTGAGCTCTTTGGGCTGGAAGTCAGCTTGAAGAAGACAGAGGTGCTCCATCAACCTGCACCTCAGAGAGTCCCCCATCATCCCCATATCACCATTGGTGAATCAGAGCTCAAATCAGTTTAATTACCCAGGCAGCCTCATCTCCTCGGACGGTGAGATTGATGGGGAGATGGACAACAGGTTGGCAAAGGCATTGAGAGCTTTGGGAAAACTCCATAAAAGAGTTTGGGGTAATAAACCCTTGAAGAAAAGCACCAAGATGAGTGTTTACAGAGCCATAGTGCTGTCTACTCTCTTATATGGATCTGAATCATGGGTCATCTACCACCACCACCTGCATCTCCTCGAACGCTTCCATCAACGCTGCCTCCGTACAATCCTAAACATCCACTGGGTAGATTATGGGACCAATCCATCTGTTCTAGAGCAAGCAGCAGTCACAAGTATTGAGGCCATGTTGATGTGTGGCACTAAACCTGCATTATATGGGAAAACTGTGGTTTAAACAGGTTTTAAAATGGCTTTTGGTGGTCCTCTTTGCAAACACATGCTTCTTCTTCCCAGCACCCCCCGTGTTATCCATGCAGGAATGTCCTGGGAAGGTGTCCTGAGGTGTTTCCCCGTTGGCCTTTGTTAACCCCTTCCTGTGATTGGGTGTTCCTGTAAGCCCCTTGAGACTTCTAATTGGATACTCTGTGAATCCCCCTAAACCCTATAAATGTAACATCCCCCACAATAAACTCTTTCTTGCCTCCTCTCCACGCCCGGTGTCCTGTGTCCTGTGTCTCCCTGCCGGCCATGGGGCCACGTGCAGGGGGGCAGGGGGGAGCACCTCTCCCCTCCAGGCTCAGGACCTGAAAAAAACCCTGAGAAACCCCTGGAGTTTCCCTTTCCCCATCCCTCAAAGCGTCGCAATCGTTCTTCAGATGGAGACGGAACTAGAACTGGGCCAGCCCCACGCCGTGGGTGGGGAAAGGGATCCAGATTGCTGAGAACACAGCTGTGCTGGGCAGGGCACGTCTCCAGGATGAAGGACCAACACCTCCTCCCTAAGATCCTGCTTTATGGGGAACTCGCCACCGGCTGCTGCAAGAGAGGAGCCCCAAAGAGGAGATACAAGGACTCCCTGAAACAACATCTCAGCCTTGGCCATACTGATCATCAGAACTGGTCTACTCTGGTCTCCAACTGGGAGGTCTGGAGACACCCCATCTATAACGCTGCTGATGCCTTTGAGAAAGCAGCAGGATCACCCCTGAGGAGAAAAGGCAGTGCAGGAAGAACCGTGTCCTGCAGAATTTACCACCTAAGGAGTCTTTCTGCTGTGCCTTTTGCAATGGGATATGTCTGTCTCATATTGGCCTCATAAGCCACCAGGGTGCCTGTAACAAATGTGGGTAGAGCCCTTCCCAAATCTTCGTTCACAAAGCCCGGCCAGGATGATGATTCCCAAATAGTTCATGAATATTCATTAGACATGAGCATTGCACATTATTAAGTCAGACATTCAACAGATGGGTTTTTTTCTTAGACAAGAATATTATCTATAACTATCTATAATATACTGTCAAGTCAGACATTCAGCAGATGTTTGCTTGTTATCTGTATAAAGTTATAAATTTTTAAGAAAGGTGCTATTATCCAGCTAACTAAACAAAACCCCTTCACTATAAATCTTACACAAGGTAAAAGGGAGGTAACTTGTTTTATCTCTTTACAGGGGCCCAATTAAGTTTTATGATTTGTTTTTCTTTTCTCTCTCCAGGTCATTATTGACCTTACAGGATTTTCTTTTAATTAGCCCAAATCATTTTCTCAGTTTATCACAACTGGGGAAAAAGGGGAAACATTCCAGGGCTCATTAATCCATCAGGAAAAGGGAAAAATCTCAGGTCAAAACACCCACCCCACTGCCACCAGAGTCCCAGCTGAACACACCAACACTGGAATCATTTAATGATCAATCAAGAGCTTAAAGGATTCTTTAACACCCTCTGGAAGGGCAGAAATTCCAATATGAAGGAGTTGGGAAAAAAATTCTCTGCCAGTAAAGATTTCTGGACAAAAAGGGGGATTGGGAATCACGGCCCTCCAACCATAAAGATCATTTTTGGGGCCGCTCTGGTGGAGTTTTGGGTCTGCTTTGAGGGCTCCATTCCCTGTCCTGTTTGTCCCAGGAATTCAGGGAGATGACCAACACTTTGGCTGGGATTTGACAGCCCATCCCAAGAGGAGAATTCCCTACTGCCCTTGTCTTTAAAGCCCTGGGAGGTGGGACTTACATTCCTGAACTTGGCTGTCCAGGAATCCATGTGATCCAGGAGCTGCCTGTTCATCGTCACCCGCGCCCAGACCTGTGGAAACATGGAAAAACTCCCGGAATACCCACACTTTTTTAGGGTCTGGGACAATTCCTGCCACTTCCAGAGGGATGGAAGCTGCTTAAACACCGGAGGATTTTCTCCTGCCACAGCTCCAACCCAAACCTTGGCACGAAACTGTGCTTTCCAAAGGCCTGTTTCTCCCTTTGGAGCGCTTTTCCTGCCGGATTTACCTCCTCTGCTGCCTGTTTGGAGCTCAGATCTGCCTCATCCTTGTGTGCTGACGGAGCCTGGGACCTGCAGGCCAGCTGGTACTGGAATTTCCTCAGGATCTGGGCGTGGTCTGCCATGGAGCGGCTGTAATTCCAGAAGGTTGGGCTGCTGGAAGGGGAGCTGGAGTCGGAACTCCCTGGAATGAGTCAATCATTAAAGTCACACACAATCACTGCCAATTAATCCTGGAAGTGACAGCACAGAGTGAAGGGATACACTGGAGTCACCCTGCAGAAACACTGGATTCAGCCTTGTATGGATTGGCCCTATCCAGGGAAAAAACTGCCTGGAGGGAGTTCATTCCCTTTTATTTCTATCTTGATTGTCCCCATTCAGGGTAAAAACTGCCTGGGGGTTGTTCATTCCCTTTGTCCTTGTCTTGGTTGTACCTATCCAAGACAAAAACTGCCTGGAGGCTGTTTATATCCTTTTATCCTTATCTGGATTGTCCCTATCCAGGACAAAAACTGCCTGGGGGTTGTTCATCCCCTTTATCCTTGTCTGGATTGTCCATATCCAGGACAAAAACTGTCTGGAGAGAGTTCATCCCCTTTATCCTTGTCTTGATTGTCCGTATCCAGGGTAAAAAATTCCCTTTATCCTTGTCTGGATTGTCCCTATCCAGGGTAAAAACTGCCTGGGGGTTGTTCATTCCCTTTATCCCTGTCTTGGTTGTTCCAATCCAGGACAAAAACTGCCTGGAGAGAGTTCATTCCCTTTATCCTTGTCTGGATTGTCCCTATCCAGAGTAAAAACTGCCTGGGGGTTGTTCATTCTCTTTATCCTTGTCTGGATTGTCCCTATCCAGGGCAAAAACTACCTGGAGGGAGTTCATCCCCTTTATCCTTGTTTTGATTGTTCCTACCGAGGGCAAAAACTGCCTGGGGGTTGTTCATCCCCTTTATCCTTGTCTTGATTATCCCTATCCAGGACAAAAACTGCCTGGAGAGAGTTCATTCCCTTTATCCTTGTCTGGATTGTCCATATCCAGGGTAAAAACTGCTTGGGGGTTGTTCATTCCCTTTATCCTTGTCTTGGTTGTTCCAATCCAGGACAAAAACTGCCTGGAGGGCGTTCATTCCCTTTATCCTTGTCTGGATTGTCCCTATCCAGGGTAAAAACTGCCTGGAGGGAGTTCATTCCCTTTATCCTTGTCTGGATTGTTACTATCCAGGATAAAAACTGCCTGGAGATAGTTTATATCCTTTTCTCCTTGTCTGGATTGTCCATATCCAGGATAAAAAATTCCTTTTATCCTTGTCTGGATTGTCCATATCAGAACAAAAACTGCCTGGAGGGAGTTCATCCTCTTGATCCTTAACTTGATTATCCCTATCCAGGACAAAAACTGCCTGGAGATAGTTTATATCCTTTTCTCCTTATCTGGATTGTCCCTATCCAAGACAAAAACTGCCTGGAGAGAGTTCATTCCCTTTATCCTTGTCTGGATTGTCCATATCCAGGACAAAAACTGCCTGGATTCACCCCCTCTGTCTGAAAGCACCCCCACCAAACACCCCTCTCATCAAGGTGAGCATCTTATCACTGCCAACAACAGCTACAGAGATCACGGATCATCTCACATTCCAAGCTTAGATCCAACCCAAAGGAATCCAAAGGGATAATCTGGAGGAAAGCTGAAGCTCCCAAGCCATGGAGATGTGCAGAACCCCTGGTGTTCCCCCATTCCTCAGCAGATGAAGCTGCTGAGCAGTTTGCCAAGCTCCCAGGGATTCCCACAAAATGCTGTTCACTGGAATTTTCCTCACCCACTCCCGAATAAAACCGACACCTTCCCATTCCCAAGCCGTTCCCGGGAAATCCCGGGCATTTACCCAGCTGGACTCTGTGCTGTTTCTCCTCCTCGTTCCTCAGGAAGGTGTCCAGGGATTTGACATCAGTTATGTACTCATCCTTGTGGGTGTTGTTGTTGTAGAGGATGGGGGAGAACCGGTAGTGGGACCTTATCCCGCCGCCGTCCAGCGCTCCCGGGGAATAGGGGGATCCATTGGGAGAGTGGCCGAAGCTGGAAACCTTGGGGGGGAGAGGAAAAAACCACCCCAATCCTGGTGGGATCGCTTTTGTTTTCCTGATGCCTTAAGATTCTTTCGGTTTTTTGGTTTTTCTAATTTTTATAAGCTATATAAGTAGTTATATAAGCAGATTTTAGGAGCAGCAGCCCTTATTCCTCCACCCTTTAGCACAGGGAGTTTACACATTCCTCAACCCCTACATGCCCCATTCCATGCTCCCATATCAATATCCCCTGAATTCCAGTAGAAAATGTTTAGTCTCTCTTATTAAGAGCGGGCCTATTTTGTTTAAGGACATTTGTGCCTTGGCCTGAACCACAAAAGTCCAGTCAAGAACTGGGTGACCCTGTACCCTTTGTGCTCTGAAGAAGATGATGATGATGATGAAGAAAAGCCCCCAGCCCCAATTCCAAGGGGGTGGGATGAGGGTGGAAGCACTTGGGATTGGACAGACAATATTATAAATTGTAACACCTGTGTCTCTGTAATCTTATGCCTGGGCACAAATTAAACCCTTTCCTTATCTCCTCCTCGATTAAATTGCTTTGGAGTTGTTGTTTTTTTTCCCCTCAGCTCCTGCAGGCAACATTCCCAAGGATCAGGCTCATCAGAGGATGATGTTCACACAGATCCACAGAATGGTTTGGTTGGAAGGGACCTTAAAAGATCATCTTGTTCCAACCCCCCCTCCCATGCTACCTAAAACTCAAGTATCTCCTGAAAACCAAAGCAAGGGGAACTCATCCAATTTTATTTTAGAAGCAGGAAGGAGTGTCCTGCATCCCTGGGATGTTCTGGACGGAAACTGCTTAAATAACTTCATAAAGAATTATTAAATTTCTGCTGTTTCAGCTCAGCACACAAACTGTGCCTCCCAGGAGTTGGGAGGATACAGCTCTGGGGCAGGAATTTCATCCTTGTGTTGTTGGGGTCTGTCCCAGTTAGGACAGCTGGGCCCAGTTCATCACTGGATGGGTGCAACCCAAAACTGGGTATTCTAGAGCCTTCCATGCCATTGCCCAGAAACTGTTGGCAAGGGACTATTTGCACCCTCTGCCCAGAGCAGCCCTGACTCCTCAGGCTACAAACTGGGTGTTAAGAGGCCTGGGAGACAGGAGGGTGTTTTTGTCCTCACCCCATTGAGGAGTCCCCCACCCTGAGGGAGGCACTGGGCATTCCTGCCTGGAGAATATACAATCTTGGAGTTTTGGGACTTTTTTAACCACTTGTGGGATCCAGAGGGAGACTGCAGATCACCACTCTCAACTAGACTGCAACCACCACTCTCAACCAGACTGCAACCACCACACTCAACCAGACTGAGACCACCACTCTCAACCAGACTGCAACCACCACTCTCAACCAGACTGCAACCACCATTCTCAACCAGACTGCAACCACCA
>NW_020886417.1:0-6422 GCF_003945725.1 Corapipo altera
TCCCCATCCCTTCTGGGCACACTGTGCTCCTGTCCCCCACCCTGCTCCCCATCCCTTCTGGTCACACTGCACCTGTGTCTCTCACCCCGCTCTCCTCTAACCCCTCTCCCCATCTCTTCTGGGCACACTGTGCTCATGTCCCTCACCCTGCTCTCCCCTAATTCTTCTCCCCATCCCTTCTGGACACACTGTGCTTGTGTCCCCCCCACCCTGCTCCCCATCCCTTCTGGGCACACCATACTCGTGTCCCCCACCCTGCTCTCCCCTAACCCCTCTCCCCATCCCTTCTGGGCACACCGTGCTCCTGTCCCTAACCCCTCTCCCCATCCCTTCTGGGCACACCGTGCTCCTGTCCCTAACCCCTCTCCCCATCCCTTCTGGGCACACTGTGCTCCTGTCCCCCACCCTGCTCTCCCCTAACCCCTCTCCCCATCCCTTCCCCGCGCAGCGTCCCCGCCGGCGCCGTGCAGCCCTTCCACGGGATGCTGGACCGCGTCCCCAGCGAGCCGTCCTACCGGGCCCCTCTGGAGAAGCTCTTCTTCCTGCCCCACGTGTGCAGCTACGCCTGCCTGTCCCGCGTGCGGCCCATCCGCGCCGACCAGTACCGCAGCCGCAACCCGCTGCTCATCCCGCTGCTCTACGACTTCCGCCGCATGACGGCGCGGCGCCGCGTCAACCGCAAGATGGGCTTCCACGTGCTCTACAAGACGCCCTGCGGGCTGTGCCTGCGCTCCATGCAGGAGATCGAGCGCTACCTCTTCGAGACGGACTGCGACTTCCTGTTCCTGGAGATGTTCTGCCTCGACCCCTACGTGCTGGTGGACCGCAAGTTCCAGCCCTACAAGCCCTACTACTACATCGCCGACATCACCAAGGGCAGGGAGGACGTGCCGCTGTCCTGCGTCAACGAGATCGACAGCACGCCGCCCCCGCAGGTGGCCTACAGCAAGGAGAGGATCCCCGGCAAGGGGGTCTTCATCAACACCAGCTGGGAGTTCCTCGTGGGCTGCGACTGCAGGGACGGCTGCAGGGACAAGTAGGTGGCTCCTCGTGGCTGAGGGGGGGGTGTGCTGGGACTCTGTGACCTGCCCGGGAGCACCCCGAGGTGGATCTGCTCTGGGAGTTAAATCCGTGCAGCTCAGGTTTCGTGGAATCACGGAGTGGTTTGGGTTGGGAGGGACATTAAAGATCGTCCAGTCCCACCCTACGTCACGGGCAAGGACACCTTCCTCTATCCCAGGTTGCCCCAAGCCCCATCCAACCTGGCCTTGACCACTTCCCAGGATGAGGAATCCACAGCTTGTCTTGGTTTGATTCCAGGTCAAGCCCTGCGTGCTCATCTCTGCCTGAAGATGGGATTTCTTTCCCTGTCTCCAGAAGTGATGTGGAAGCTGTGACCTGTGGTTTCTCCCGTGTCTCCCTGCAGGTCCAAGTGTGCCTGTCAGCAGCTGACGATCCAGGCGAGCGGCTGCACCCCCGGGGGGCAGATCAACCCCAACTCAGGCTACCAGTACAAGCGGCTGGAGGAATGTCTGCCCACGGGGTGAGCAGAGCCAGGGCCTCCTGCCCGCCCAGGTGCCAACCCCAGCTGCCATCAGAGAGGGAATTTATCCCAGAGATCGGCACAGATGTGACAGCCTGCCTCTGGTCTTGGTTCTTGTGCTGGTCACGGAATGGTTTGGGTTGAAAGGGACCTTTTAAAGATCATTGAGACCATGAGCAGAGACACCTTCCACTAGACCAGGTTGCTCCAAGCCTGGTCCTCTGGGCTCTCTGTGCGTGACCCCAGCGCTGCCAACCTCACCAACCTCTGGGATGTTCCTTTACCCTGGAATTTGTCACCCTTCTCCTTTCTTCCAGCGTTTACGAGTGCAACAAGAGGTGCAAGTGCAACGTGAACATGTGCACCAACCGCCTGGTCCAGCACGGCCTCCAGGTCCGGCTGCAGCTCTTCAAGACCCAGAACAAAGGTTGGGGCATCCGCTGCCTCGATGACATCGCCAAGGGCTCCTTCGTCTGCATCTACGCAGGTGGGAACTCACCTGGCACGTGGGAACCTCTTCCCTCGGAAAAGGGTGTGGTCAGAGGCGGGAGCGGAGCTGGGGAAGGGGCTGGAGCAGCAGGAGAAGGGGCTGGAGAGCTCCTGAGGGAGTTGGGAGGGCTCAGCCTGCAGAAAAGGAGGCTCAGGGGGGACCTTCTCGCTCTCTGCAACTCCCTGACAGGAGGGGGGAGCCAGGGGGGGATTGGTCTCTGCTCCCAGGGAACAAGGGACAGGACAAAAGGAAACAGCCTCAAGTTTCCACGAGAGGTTTAAGCTGGATATTCAGGAAAGTTTCTTCATGGAAGGGGTGGTCAGGCCCTGGCCCAGGCTGCCCAGTGAGGTGGTGGAGTCCCTGTCCCTGGAAGTGATCAGAGCCCTGTGGATGTGGCACGTGGGGACGTGGTTCACTGGTGGCCTTGGCAGTGCTGAGGGGATGGTTGGCTCGATCTTGGAGGCTTTTCCAACCTGCACGATTCCCTGATTCCAAAGCCCAGCAGAAGGGCTGTGAAGCTCTTGCTGTGCCCGTTTCAGGGGCAGGAAGGTGAAAGCTGAGCAGGTGAACTTGCCCAGCGCTGGCACAGGGCACTGCAGAGCCCTCGGGGTGGCAGTGCCGGTGTCACAGGACACGCTGGGCCCCTGAGCTGTCCCTGGGGTGACCCAGCCCCGGCCCAGCCCTGCTTCCTCCTCCCAGCAGAGCCCCTGAAATGCAGAAGTTGCGCAGGGTTGGTGTTGGCTCTGAAATGAAGCCGCCCACGGGCACGGCCGGAGCTGCTGCTGCCCTGATTCCGTGGCTGTGGAGTTCCCTCTCTGCTCCACCGGCCCCTCCAGCCCTTCTGAGGCTCCACTGGAGCTGCTCTGTAGAGATTTCTGGGGTGAAAACCTTGATTTTCGGTCAACCACACGCCTCAGGCTTTTGTCCTGTCGCTTGTCAGGGCTACATTGTCCTTTCCCCAGCCCAGCTTTGGAGTGAGGCGACATCATTCCTGTTTTCTCCTCAGCGAGCTTTGGAGAGGATGAAGATGAGCTCCCAGGGAATTGCCATCCCGGGAAAACTCACCCCGACTTTCCTGTCGCCCTTAGGGAAGATCCTCACGGACGACTTCGCCGACAAAGAGGGGCTGGAGATGGGGGACGAGTACTTCGCCAACCTGGACCACATCGAGAGCGTGGAGAACTTCAAGGAGGGCTACGAGAGTGACGCCAAGTGCTCCTCGGACAACAGCGGCGTGGACCTGAAGGACGACGACGACGAGGAGAACACGGGCACGGAGGAGCCCGAGGAGTCCAACGAGGACAGCTCCGACGACAACTTCGGCAAGGACGAGAACTTCCACGCGAGCTCGGTGCTGCGCAGCTACGCCACGCGCCGGCAGACGCGCGGCCAGAGGGACGGCGGCCTCTCGGAAACGGCCTCCAAGGACTCGGGGCTCACCCGGCCCCTCGGCCACGACGAGGCCCTGGCGGCCCCCTGCAAGCTGCCCGTGTCGGAGGAGAGCTCCAAGAACAAGGTGGCCTCGTGGCTGAGCTCCAACAGCATGGCCGAGGGCTTCCAGGACGGCGACAGCAGCTCGTCCTTCCGCGAGGCGGGAGAAACCAAACCTGTGAAAGTGGAGAACCCCGGGGAGAGGGAGAAGGGATGTGTTCCCACCCCGGGAGAGATGAACAGAGAGATGAAGGCAGCCAAGAAGGAGGTGAGGGAGGGACGTGGGAGTGAGAGAGGCAAAGGGCACCGAGGAATGATGGAAGGGAGAGAGGTGGGAATGGGAGATCCTGCCTGGGAGGCCTGGATGAGGAGACACAGAGGTGTGGGAGTGGGAGATCCTGCCTGGGTGGCCTGGATGAGGAGATAGAGGGATGTGCTCAGGTACAGGGGGACTGTGGGGCTGTTGGATGTTCCCGTGTCCAGCTTCCCTGGCTCCTGTGCTGGGATAGGGAGGTGCTTTTCCCCTGCCAGGAAGAGAATTTGTGGCACAAGAGGCCATGGAAGTCCCTTGATGTGAGCAGAGCTGAATGTCCTGCCTGGGGACAGAGGGACAGGGACAACAGGGACATGGAGGGGTCTCTGCCCACCCCCTGCTCCAGGGAGGGGAGGATCCCCCTGGATGGGGCAGGCACACCAGGAATCCCCCCATGTGGGGCATGAGAAGAGACCTGTGGGCACCCCTGGGCTGGGTGTCCCTGGCTGTCACCCTGAGCGTGGAGACAGGGGGTGTCTCACTCCCAGGCTGGCATTTTGGGGAGCAGTTCCATAGAAAGGCGGGAGAGAACTCCAAAAGGGAGAGATTTTAATCTTCTCTCCTCCTCCCCCCCCTGCAGGAACCTGAAGAGCCAACCAAAATTACGGGGTAAGATTCCTGAACCGCTGTTCTCCTGTCCCTGCCTGGCCTGTGGACGCTCCCCACGGAAGCCCAGGCGTGACCCCTTGTTGTCCTGGCCCCACAGGCTGAGCATCCCTGGCAGGAGGTACGGGTACAACCCCTGCCCCCCGAAGCTGGAGGGGATCCGGCGGCCCCTGAGCCGCACGGCGCTGCTGCAGAGCCGGCGCCGCTCCCTCTCCCTGCAGGCCTCCAGTGAGGTAAGGGGGACCCCCGGGCTGGGAGAGGGACCCCAGGGCTGGGAGAGGGACCCCCGGGCTGGGAGAGGGACCCCAGGGCTGGGAGAGGGCCCCCCAGCCTGGGAGAGGGCCCCCTGGGCTGGGAGAGGGATCCCCGGGCTGGGAGAGGGACCTGGCTCTGCCCCTTCCCCCCGGAACCGGCTCCGTGACGACCCCGAACCTCAGTTTGGGTGGTTTTCTTGTTGTTTCTGTTCCCGGCTTTGTGGTTGTCCCTGAAATTTCCTGGGGGGCAGTTGGTGTCCTTTGGATTGTGGGGAGTGTTTCTTGGATCTGAAACCCCCCCCAAAAAAAGAGAGTGTGGAATTTGGGCTCTGTTCCAGTGGGATGGAGCACCTTGGTTTGCACACCTGGCAGAGCCACCTGGGGACAATCCTTGTTTTTAGGGGTCTTCTCCCTTCTTTTCAAATCCCAGAGCACCGAATGCTCCAGGATCCCAAGCTCTGGCATTTTGGGTGCTGCAGAACTCCCCAGCCCCCCAAAATCCCACGGCTGTTCCAAACACTGACCTGTGGGATGGGGTGCCCGTCCCGCTGTATTCCCATCGCGATGTCCACGGGTGGGATCCCCTTCCAAAGGATGTCCTGGAGCACGGGGGGGTGTGTGTGCTGGGTAAGAGAGCTCAGTGTTCCTGGGGAAAAGGGAGGCTTGGATGTGGCTCAGGAGCTGTTCCTGCCCTCAGGACGTGCTGACACTGTCGAGCAGCACCGACAGTGACGTTGAGAACGGGCAGGTCCTGGCGGGGCAGGTCCCGGGCACCGCCAACGACAGCGACGACATCCAGACCATCTCCTCGGGCTCTGAGGAGGAGGAGGGCGAGGACAAGAAAAACCTCTCGTCTGGGTCAGGTGAGGGGGAAGACGAGGGCTGAGGATGGGGAGTTTTGGCTGGAGAGCACCGGGAAGGGCTCGCGAGGCCACGGCAGCGCCGAGCGCGGCGCGTCTGCTCCTGCTGCACCCGACGGCCCAGGCCGGACCTTCCCCGCGGGGTTTTAGAGACAAAACTGCAAAATCTCGCCCTCAAGCCCAGGTTTTTTTGGGGGATCGTGAGAAAAAGCAACTGTGAGGCTCCTGGTGGGTGTGAGGCCGGGCTGGGCGGATTCCAGGAGCCGTCCCGGGGCGGTGTCCCGGATGTGAGGCGCATCCCCGCCGGGGTTCGTTACCCCTGAGTGGAGCGGGAAGGGGGGGGATGAGCAGGGCTGGGGGTTCCTCCTCTGGCAGCTGCCCTGTCGTGGCAGGTCCCGTGAAGAGGCAGGTGGCTGTGAAATCCACCCGGGGCTTCGCCCTGAAATCCACCCACGGCATCGCCATCAAATCCACCCCGCTGGCCGCGGGCGACAAGGGCGAGAGCGCGGGGCCCGTGCGCCGGAGCACCCGGCAGTTCTACGACGGGGAGGAGAACTGCTACATCATCGATGCCAAGCTCGAGGGCAACCTGGGCCGCTACCTCAACGTGAGCTGGGCACGGGCAAGGGGGGGCAGGGGCCTCAGCGGGGCTGTGCCCGCTCTGAAGAACAGGGAAAGGGCAGGGGGAGGAGGCTGATCCACCCTCCTGAGCGGAGCAGAGCGGCTGCTCCGGCCCCGTTACCTGTGAGGGGGGGTGTTACCTGTGAGGGTGAGTGTTACCCGTGAGGGTGAGTGTTACCTGTGAGGGTGGGTGTTACCCCTGTGAGGGTGGGTGTTACCTGTGAGGGGGGGTGTTACCTGTGAGGGTGGGTGTTACCCCTGTGAGGGTGAGTGTTACCTGTGAGGGCCCCGTTACCTGTGAGGG
>NW_020886418.1:0-6421 GCF_003945725.1 Corapipo altera
CCCACACCAAAGGTGCCAGCACAGAAAGCTCTTGCTGCCCATGGAGTCCCCAGGCTGGCCCACCAACTGCACCAGAAAACCAAACCTTGCAGGCTTTCTTTATCAGGGATAAGGGCTGTTGTTTGCTTTTTGCAGCCCGGCACTCAAACTGCGATTTCTCCTAGGCAAAATTCCAGATGAACCAAGATTCCTTCTGGACAAAATGTGCCAGCAGAGAAAGCTTAGTTACAAATTTCTCACAGGAAATTTTCAGGTGTGCCCATAAATCTCATCACTGTTTGGGAGAAGGTTTTCTCGTCTGTAACAGAATAGTCATGTCATTTGCTATTGAATGCTGGTGGTAATCTGGTCAGAAGAGGACCCCATGCTTAACTAATTTTGCCTTTTTGTTGTTTGGGGTGACTTCTTACCAGGGATGTTATTCTTGACATCCTGGGGCAAATGGAGGTATTCACGTGGTCATCGTCAGGAACCATCATTACTGAGGCCTTGGTGAGTGCTTTTTGTATGACTGGACAGTGAAGCTGTGTGAATGACCTGGCTGTTGCTCAGTGTACTCCTAGTTAAAGTGTCTTTTACTCTGTGTTCCCAGGCTTCCTCTTTCCCTTCGGTCGCTAAGTGTGTGCCGGACACCTCTGGCAGGACTAACCCTGTGGCTTTTATGTCCAATGTGCTGTGTGCCTGCAGATAAGAAAAACTGGGAGTGCAGTCCCTCTGCTTTGATTGCTGTGTCTCTTTGGTAGTTATTTTGGAGGGGAATCATAGAGTGATTTGGTTTGAAGAGGACCTTCATGTCTTCCATGGGCAGGGACACCTTCCACTATCCCCGGTTGCTCCAAGTTCCATCCAACCTGGCCTGGAACACTTCCAGGGATGGGGCAGCCTCAGCTTCCCTGAGCAGTGTGCTCTAATATCTCTCCACTGTCATCATGAAAAATTTTGTCAGCATGTTTTGTTCGACAATGGTAAGCAGGACCTGGGTAAAAATGACATTCTGTTAGGTGCTATCCTTTGAAGTCAAATGTATTCTGTTTTGCACAAGTCTTGTCTGCCTTATGTTTGAATTGCTTTATATTCCAGGAAGTTTTAAGTTAAACTTTTATTTTGTGTCTCCCCCCCCAGTATCCTGTACAAGACAAAGCTACCTTTCCTTGTGGGAATGGATTGGCTGGGCTTTGGCAATCTGGCCCCTAGAAAGACTAAGTGACCTCCTCCAACAGGGGAAGACTGAAGCAAGTGGTGCCAGAAAGAACTGGAGTTTCTGGAGAATAAAAGCTGGAAGTGTGCCCCCGAAAATTCCCCCTGAAAATCCCCCCGTGTGGTCAGTGACTTGCATGGACCGGTGGCCTTGGCCAGGAGCGGTCCTGCCAGACTGTAATTTTAATTTACTGCCCAGGCTGTAATTTTAATTTCCATTGGGTGCTGGCAAAGCCCCTCTGGGTGAGCCCCAGTGCCTGGCATGAGTGGAGCGGGCTTCCAGGGCACTCATTGCAGGCGTTGTGTTTAAGGGAACAGCAGGGGAACCTTTCTCTGGCCCAGAGAAAGTCTCTGGAAGACTAAGAACTAAAAAAATGAAAAACCAAACGAGAAAGAAAAGAAAAGATAATGAAAAATAGAGAATAACAAATAAACGAAATAAAGAAGGAAATATAAAATGCGAAAGAAAACTAAAGAAAAAGAATAAAAGTGAGCAAACTGAAAAGGCAATAAATTGAAAAGTGAAATGAAAAACAACCCTTCTTGGGCACCCCGTTTACTCCCGCCCCACCCTCCAACCCGTAAATTGGGGATCACCTCTAACATGTGAGAAGGGGACCCCAAAAGGTGGGTGGGGGAACCCCAGGGAGCCGAAAAAGCGGCGGGGGGGGGGAGCCGCGAAATGTGAGGGAGGGGCCCCAGAAAAGCAGGCGAGGCGCGCGCAGTAAAAGAGCGAACCCTGGCGGTCAGGCAGTGTGGGGGGCAGCCAAGGTGGCGACGGCCGCGCATGCGCAGTCATTGACAAGATGCCAGCGATCACATGGTACTTAAGGGCGGTCAGGAGAGGGACCGGCCACGCATGTGCAGTGGCTCTCATGCCGCTGCAGCGCTCCCTGCTAGACTTAAGGGCCGGTTCCGGTGGCACGGCGGGACTTGTGGCCTCCTGTCTCTCCCGGGGTGTTTTTGGGGGAATAACATGAAGATTTTTGGGGTGAAAGCGCAGAAATTAGCGAGAGACGCTAATTTGGGTAAACTCGGGTACCAGAAGCAAGAGCTTTCTGGGCAGGCCCCTTTGGTCTGGGAGGAATCTTCGTTCGTATTCACTTTTGGGCCTCGGACGGCCAATTTAGGATCGTGGCTCCTGCCCACGAACCATTGCCCTTCCATCCAGGCAAAAAGGCCTGACCCTCTGTCTCTCACTACCGTTGGTGCAGCACTCTGGGCAGTACGTGCACAGCAAGAGCTTTCTGGGTGGGCCCCTTTGGTCTGGGAGGAATCTTCGTCCGTATTTACTTTTGGGCCTCGGACGGCCCATTTAGGAACGGAGCTCGTGCCATGAACGATTGCCCTTCCAAACTAGGAAAAAAGGCCTGACCCTCCGTCTCTCCACTGCCATTGGTGCAGCACTCTGGGCACTACATGCACAGCAAGAGCTTTCTGGGCGGGCACCTTTGGTGTGGGAGGAATCTTTCTTTGTATGCAATTTTGGAAGTCAAAGCTTCCAGGATTTCTTTCCTGGCAATAAGGGCTGTTGTTTGCTTTTTTTCTGCTGTGTCTGTCAACTGCCAGCCCAACTCTCAAAATGGCATAAGGACGAAGATTCCTCCCACATTAAAGGTGCCCGCCCAGAAGGTTCTTGCTGCTCATGGAATGCCCAGGCTGACACAGAAACTGCACCACAAAGTCAGAGTTTCCCACCTTTCTTTCCTGGCAATAAGGGCTGTTTTTTGATTTTTCAGACATGCCTCCTAAATGACAAACCAACTCCCAAAATTGCGTACAAAGATTCCTTCCAAACCAAAGGTGCCAGCACGGAAAGTTCTTCCTACCTATAGAGTGCCTAGCCTGACCCACCAACTATACCACAAAGCCAAAGCTTCCAGGCTCTCTTTACTGGGGATAAGGGCTGTTGTTTCCTGTTTTCAGACCTGCCTCACAACAGCCAGCCCTACTCCCAAAATTGCATACAGACAAAGATTCCTGCCACACCAAAGGTGCCAGCACAGAAAGCTCTTACTGCCCACAGAGTCCCAGGGCTGGAAAACCAACTGCACCACAAAGCCAAAGCTTCCAGTCTTTATTTCCTGGGGTAATGGCTGTTGTTTCATTTTTCAGATCTGCCTCCCAACTGACAGCCCAACTACCAAAATTGCATATGGACCAAGGTTCCTTCCACACTAAAGGTGTTAGAACAGAAAGCTCTTGCTGCCCACAGAGTACCCAACCTGGCCCACCAACTTCACCACAAAGCCAAAGCTTTGAGGCTTTCTGTCCTGGCGAGAAGGGCTTTTGTTTCCTCTTTTCAGCCGTGACTCCCAACTGACAGCCTGACTCCCAAAATTGCATACAGACGAAAATTCCTGCCACACCAAAGGTGCCATCACAGAAAAACTCTTGCTGCCCATGGAGTGCCCAGGCTGACAAACCTAAGTGCAGCACAAAGCCAAAGTTTCCAAGCTTTCTGTCCTAGCGAGAAGGGCTGTTGTTTCCTGTTTTCAGACCTGCCTCCCAAAAGCCAGCCAGACTCCCAAATTTCATATGGACAAAGATTCTTCCCACACCAAAGGCGCCAGCACAGAAAGCTCTTGCTGCTCTTGCAGTCCCCAGGTTGACACACCAACTGCACCACAAAGTCTAAGCTTCCAGGCTTTCTTTCCTGGCGAGAAGGGCTGTTGTTTCCTGTTTTCAGACCTCCTTCCCAACTGACAGCCCAACTTTCAAAATTGTATATGGACAAAGATTCCTCCAATACCAAAGGTGCCAGTACAGAAAGCTCTTGCTGTCCATGGAGTCTTCAGGCTGACACAAAATGCACCACAAAGCCAAGACTTCCTGTCTTTCTTTCCGTGGGATAAGGGCTGTTGTTTCCTGATTTCAGACCTGCCTCCCAACTGACAGCCTGACTCCCATAATTGCATAGAAACAAAGATTCCTCCCACACCAAAGGTGCCAGCACAGAAAGCTCTTGCTGCTCATGGAGTCCCCAGGCTGACAAACCAACTGCACAACAAAACCAAAGCTTACAGGCTTTCTTTCCTGGAAATAAAGGCTTTTGTTTCCTGTTTTCAGCCCTGCCTCCCAAATGCCAGCCTGAACCCAAAATTCCTTACAAACAAAGATTCCTCCCAGGCCAAAGTTGCCAGCACAGAAAGCTCTTTGTGCTCATGTAGGGCCCAGACTGCTCCACCAACTGCACCACAAAGCCAAAGCTTCCAGTCTTTCTGTCCTGGCGATAACGGCTGTTGTTTCATGTGTGGGGTGCAGTCACAGCCCCACAACTGAAGTTTGAGGGTTTTGGAATGTTATATAGTGTTGGGCCGTTTTCTATGGGAGCAGTGGAGCTAATTAGATAGTTCCCATGGACACAGCCTTGAGCTGAAGTGCAGGTGTGGCATTCCTCGGTGTTTTTGTGGAAATAAGTTTGTGTTGTGTGTGTGAAAAAGCAGAAGTGGGAGAACTAAATAAAAAGCTGCTTGCTGCACTGAGCAGGCAGACATCTGGCTTTTCATCCTACTGTGTGTCTCTTCATCCTAGTGTTTGTGTGTCGCGTGTCTTTCTTACCCCACAGGACCAAGACCTCCAAAATATACCCCACAACATTCATGTTTTCAGCCCTTCCTCCCAACTGCAAGCATGACTCCCAAAATTGCATACGGACGAAGATTCCACCCACAACAAAGGTGCCAGCACTAAAAGCTCTTGTTGCCAATAGAGTACCCAGGATGACAAACTAACTTAACGACAAAGCCAAAGCTTCCAGTCTTTCTTTCCTGGCGAGAAGGGCTGTTGATTCCTGTTTTCAGCCCTGCCTCTTAACTGCCAGCCCGACTCCCAAAATTGCATACAAAGATTCCTCCCACACCAAAAGTGCCAGAACAGAAAGCACTTGCTGCTCATGTAGTGGCCAGGCTGGCCCACAAACTGCACTACAATACCAAAGCTTCCAGTCTTTCTTTCCTGGGTATAAGGGCTGTTGTTTCCTGTTTTCAGCCCTTCCTTACAACTGTCAGCCTGACTCCCAAAATTGCATACGGACGATGATTTCTCCCACAGCAACGATGCCAGCACAGAAAGCTCTTGCTGCCAGTGGAGTCTCCAGGCTGACAAACCAACCGCACCATAAAACCAAAGCTTCCAAGCTTCCTTTCCTGGAAGTAAAGGTTGTATTTTCTGTTTTCAGCCCTGCCTGCCAACTGACAGCCTGACTCCCAAAATTGCATACGGACGATGATTTCTCTCAAACCAAAGGTGCCAGCACAGAAAGCTCTTGCTGCCCATGGAGTCCCCAGGCTGACAAACCAACTGCACCATAAACCCAAAGCTTCCAGGCTTCCTTTCCTGGAAGTAAAGGTTGTAGTTTCTGTTTTCAGCCCTGCCTCCCAACTGACAGCCCGACTCCCAGAATTGCATCCAAACAAAGATTCCTCCCACACCAAAGGTGCCAGCCCAGAAAGCTCTTGCTTCTCATGGAGTCCCCAGGCTGCTCCACCAACTACACCACAAAGCAAAAGTTTCCAGGCTTTCTTCCCTGGGAGTAAACACTGTTGTTTCCTCTTTTCAGCCCTGTCTCCCAACTGACAGCTCAAATCCTCCTCAAATTCCTCCCGCACCAAAGGTGCCAGCACAGAAAGCTAGTAGTGCCCATAGAGTGCTCAGCCTGACCCACCAACTGCAGCACAAAGCCAAAGCTTCCAGGCTTTCTTTCCTGGGGGTAATGGCTACTGTTTCCTGTTTTCAACCTTGCCTCCCAACTGACAGCCCAAATCCCAAAATTCAATACATACAAAGATTCCTCCACCAGCAAAGAGGCCTTGACAGAAAGCTGTTGCTCTTCATGGAGTGCCCAGCCTGGCCAACCTAAAAGCCAAAGCTTTTAGGCTTTCTTTCCTGAGGATTAGGGTTGCTGTTTCCTGTTTTAAAGCTTGCCTGCCAAATGCCAGCCCTACACCAAAAATTGCATACAGACGAAGATTCCTCCCAGAACAAAGGCGCCAGCACAGAAAGCTCTTGCTGCTCATGGAGTACCCTGGCAGACACACTAACTGTGCGTCACACAGACACACTAACGCAACACCAAGCCAAACTTTCCAGGTGTTCTTTCCTGGGGATAAGGGCTGTTGTTTCCTGTTTTAAGACCTACCTCCCAACTGACAGCCCGACTCCCAAAATTACATACCAACAAAGATTCCTTCCACACGAAAGGCACCAGCACATAAAGCTCTTG
>NW_020886419.1:0-6419 GCF_003945725.1 Corapipo altera
AAAAAAAAATCAGAAAGAAAAGTCAAATTGCCTTTGCTCTCCTTATGTCGCAAGTTATCTACATGGTCTGCTGAGAAAGAATCATAGGAGGGAAGGAACAGCTGCAGATGGACACGTTCCGGGGAGGAGGAGGGGGGGGGGGAACTGTAGAACAGGGGAGAACACAGACAGCCCCCCCACTGCACCGCCTGACACCGCGGCCGCCGCTGCCAGCCCGCTACCCCTCCGTAACACCGCTGGGGACCACGGCTGCCGGCAGCGCGAGGGAAAACAGACCCCCCCGGGCCGCTGCGCCGGGGCCCGCGGCCGAACGGCCGCCGCCGGCGCATGCGTGGTTGTACCGCTCAGAGCCGGCGCCTGGAACCGCAGCTGTTACCAGTCTGCTGGCACCCAGGGCCGCGGCCGCTGGGGCCGCAGCACGGCTGCCGCTGCCCGCGCGGGCACAGATGGACTCGGCAGCGCCGAAGCCGGACACGGCACCACCCCGCAGGCACCCGCAGCGGGCGGACCAGACACGGCTGCGCAGGCACCCGGGGCCGGGTACACAGGCGCGGTACCGTCCGGAGGAGACGTAGGAAGCTCCTTAAGATGAAATCCAGCCACTGTGGTCATAAAATCGTCTCCCGGGCCATCAGCAGCACATCCATGCCGTAGCTGTCCTTGATCATCTTGGACAAGTGCTGCCGAGTCGCTAGCAGTGCGTCCATTTTGGCGGGGCCGCTTGGCTGCCCCCGACCCCGCTCCGCAACCTCCGCTCCCGCTTCGGCTCCCTTCGGCTCCGCCCGGCCCCTCTTCTTTAGCACTCTAATGTCCTCCCAGGCAAAGCAGCCTTTCTCCCAGTCCGAAAACACAAAAGTAACAAGCGACATAACTTAGCTTCGTCGGTCTAACACCAAAACGCCGTAACAAAGCTTTCCAGGCGATAAACACACGCCTGTCGTTTGCACACATGGTCTGCCCCATGGTGACTTAGAAAAATTCTCAGGAGCTCACCTGCGCCTGACAAGTGCCAAATGCACTCAGGCCTCCCCGGCAACTCGTGCCTTCCAAGTGCAGCAGAAACACTCGTGTGCAGGTGTAGGGAAAATCGGACCCGGGTCCTGCAGCGCACCCCGCTGCTATACAGCTCCTGAGCACCGAGACCCCGCTGCACCTGGCCCTGCAGCTCACCTGCCTCCGGCCGTGATACTCCTACGACCCAGGCAATAGTCGACAGTCTTTTTTCTGTTCGTCTGGTCCTCACATGGGGCACCAACTGTCGCTGGGTATCTGTCGAAGGGGTCCCGGTCCAAGGGGGGAAGAAGACACACAACACACACGAGGATGGTGAGACAAAGGGATGTCTGCCTGCTCAGAGCAGCAGGCAGCCTTTTATTAGGTTTTTCTACTTCTACTTTCACACACATAACATAAACATCTTTCTACAAAAATACTAAGGAATGTGCACCTGCACACAGCTCAAGGCTGTGTCCATGGGAACTATCTGGTTGGCTTCACTGCTGCCATGAAAAACGGCCTAACACTCCACAATACTCCAAAGTCCTCAGACTTCAGTTGTGGGGCTGTGACTTCCCCCCACACTGTGCTGTCCAACTCTCAGGGCCGCTTCCATGGGAATAGGCAGCCACCTCCACCTTTCTCAGGGGAACGGTCTTACTCCCCTCAATGCCTCCAGCTCTTCTGCTTCCAGGGGGCCCAGGGGTTTCATGGGCCTACCATCTCCCCCCACACAGAGAGACAGGCAGTGAGGTACAACTCAGAGAGGAGGAGGAGGAGGTCTATGCCTGCTGCTGGAGGAACCTGTGCCGCACGCAGAGATCCTTGGGGGAAGCTGCAGATGCCCTAAGTTGGCAGAGTGTAGTGTAAGATTCAAGCTGGGGTTAGCTAATGCACTTGGAATGACAGTGGCTGGTGTCCTGAGACATCTGCATTTACTGACCCGCTGTGAGCCCAACGTGTGCGATGGCTGACTCGCTCTTCCTGTTTGTCTCTCCTGGCAGCTGAGTGACTGCTACAAGGGAGTGGTGTTTGATGGCCTGGAGACCCTCTTTGCGAGCAGCCTGGCATCTTCTCTCCTGTGCGTGCTCAAAGCTGTCAGCAATCGCCCTCATATCCACGTTGTGAACATCTTCCAGGATTCTGAGTTTTGGAAAGGCAGGCGGATAGTTGCAAGACAGAAGAAGGCAGCTAAAAAACAGCAGAAAGGTGAGATATCTCCATCCCTCTCAAATCTTTCTCAAGCCCTCACCCTTAGCTGTGTGTATCTGGGTTTGCAGCAGAGCTTGTAAGAAATCTTTTTATTGATCCTTCTGCCTCAGTGTAGCCAGCACTCAGCTCACAGCTTCTTTACATACAGCAGAGCTGAGGCTGTAAGACTCACCTTAATCTCCATCATTAAAGCTTGGGTGCAAGTGCAAGCTGGCGTGGCTCAGTGACCAGCCCCCAGCCAGCTGTCCACAGCCATGGTGCACCTGAGCCAGGCCACAGTTTGGGGGGCTGTCTGAATTTTGGAGCAGGGATGTGAGCTCCGCAGTGTCTCCTGGCAGGGTGAGAGGCTGGATCAGGAAAGAGCTGTGAATCCTCATAGCTGACCCAGAGCCCCAAGCTCTGCTTGCAGTCACTAATGGCTTCTCTTGTGGTCTGTGCTGAAGCACGGGAGGAGGAAGAAGCTGCCCGGAGAAAGGAAAAACGTCTCTGGGATGTGGATGTGGACGAGTACGAAGCCCTCTCTGAGAAGCAGAAAGCTCTGCTTGATTACAAAATAGAGCAAATCAAGCGTGAGCGGAAGGAGAGGCAAGGAAGCCTCCCCTGGGTTACTCCTCAGGGTAGTGTCCCTGGAGGGTTTCTCTGCTCCAAGGACCTTGGTTGAGCTCAGAGGGGTTCAAGAGCAAAGGCCAGAAGCAGCACAAGGATGGCCAGGTCCAGGTCCCCGGTTCCCAAGAGAGGAAGGACCTTCCTCTGTTGAGATGAGAATGTCTTCTCTCCATTTTAGCCGTGAGCCCTCTGGCTTAGACATGGCCTGTGGGGAGCTGGGCTCTGGCCTTGCCTTGCCACTGCCCACAGAAGTGTCTCAAAGTGTGTGATGATTCTCATCTTCTTCATCATCCCACTCCTTCACCAAACCCACAGGATTGTGGTGTGGGCTAGTGTGGGACACAGCTGTGCTGGCTTGATTTAGACCCTGGTTCTGCCCTAGATGAAGTCCTTGCAATGCTGATGTGCCAGGGCTTTCCTTAGGCTGGAGCACCATCCATAAAAGCTTAGGCTGCCCTTCAGCTGCAGCAGCAGGTGAACCCGGGAGAAGCTCTGGCCCAGCAAGGCAGCCCAGCTCAGGAGGACGCACAGGAAGAGGGTGGAGCTGGGAGGGGAAGCTGCTTAAAGCGAGCCTGTGTTTCAGTACTTCTCTCAGCCCAAGCTGATGTTTGTTGCACTGAGAGGAGATGGCCAGGGCTGCTTCAAATCAGTTCCCAGGACAGACAGCACAAGTGTGCCCTGGTCACAGCTGTGTTCCAGCAGGAAACCTGGTGGTTCAGAGCCTGATTTGCAGGAGGGGAGTTCCTGCAGCCTTTGCTTTCTGATTGCTATGATTATTCTCATTAATGAGCAGGCTCTGCCCAGGCAGAAGGGGGAAGAAGGAGCCAAGTAAGCATTGGAGGAGGGATAAGTAGGTGTTAGCAATTTATGGGCAGGTTTAAACTGGGAAACCAAGAGAGGGGGGACTTCAGTCATCCCTGCAGAGAGATGGTGGATCAGCCTTTGGCAGCGTGCTGGAGGTGTCCGGGTGAACCGCAGGGGAGAAGCTGCACAGTTGATACCTTCTGATGGCAAAGCTTAGGTTTGGCTGGCCCAGCACGTCGCCTCTAAGCCTTCCTCACTTGGGATATTCCCAAGCTGTCTGGGTTGAGGAAGGTCCACGGAGATGGTCTAACAGTTCTGCCTGGCCTCAGGGTCGAGGAGTGAAGGGCAGAACCAGCTGGGATTACAGCGAGCCCAGGTTTCTGGTGGTGACTCTCGGGGGTGTTTTCTCTTTGGCTTGCAGAAGAGAGCTGGAGCAGCTGGCTCGAGAGCATAAGGAAAGCAAAAAGGCGTCGTCATGAGCCTCAGAGAAGCAAGATAAGCTGCAGAAGAAGAAGAATGGCCGCTCAGAGAAGTTTACGGTACCCGTGAGAGAGCAGCAGCGGGAAACCAAAAAACCAGAGGTCCAGACAAAGAGCAGAAAAGCAGCAGCAAAACAACAGCAGCAGGAAACCAAAATCCCAGAGGTCCCGAGTAAGCGGGACAGGATCTTGGACCTGAGGTTTAACATCTATGAGTCTTCACAGAACAGGATCAGAGATATTCTGTCATCCTGGGACAGGGTTCAGGGTATCATGAACCAAGTGCAAGACAAGTCCCAGTCTTCCCCTAAACACAAAGACAAGAAGAAGAGCAGTAAGTCTCTGGAGAAGCCCGAGAAAAATCCTCTGAAAAAACATGGCAGCCACAAGAGTCTTCAGCAGGAAGGGGAAGTTGCAGAAGGCTCAGTCGGAAGCCGGGGTGCCGGAGTGCCATGCTTGGACTTCCACGTCACGCGTCGTGAAAAGGTGTTTGAGAAGATCCTGAAGAGCAAGAAGCTGCCACCAGCAAAGCAGGTAAAAGCCTGCAGGGCTCAGATGCTGAACTTGCCGTGGTCTGGGGCCCTGGAACAGTGTGTCCCCCAGGTGATAACAACACAGAGCCCTGTCGAGGCACTGATGATGTTCCACAATAGCTCCGCAGTATCTCTGTGGATGGGGAGGTTCTCAGCCTCCCTCAGATGTGTGGAAAGTGGGAGTGCTCTGTGTCCAAGCATTCCATCTGTTTAGAGAGTTTCTCAGTCTGGAAATCATTAAAAATGGTCCCAGGGCAGAGCAGCTCCCAGGCATTGTTCTCTTCAGCTGAGTCGCTTGGGAGAGGTTTCTCTCTTGGTCCCACTGTAGGTCCTGCCTCTGCTCTGGAGCCTGCTCACCCATGGGACATAAAAAAAAGCGCTTGTACTCCGTGTAAATCAAAAACTCCACTGCCAAAAGCTCGGGGCCTTTAGGGAAGGAGTGTGAGGATGAAGGTGACAGGAGTATAAACAGGCTTTTCTCTTCTGTTTTAGATCCTGCACTATCTGGGACTGGGACCTCCCATTCCCCCTGGCTCTCTTTTCTCCATGGTTCCCTACCCAGAGGAGGACAGAGTCCCCACAGCAACAGAAGACCTCAGACACTTCATCCTTGTTGAACCTGAGGGTGCTGCTGCAGAAGATGATGTGGTGGGTACTCCTTTTGTGCCTTCAGTGAGGGTGCCAGGGCAGGGAACAGGTTGGATGGAAAAGGGTCACCGTGGAGGGGCAGTGAAGATGTGATGGGGCCCCATGTCTGCAGGCATCCTTTCCACCAGGGATGAGAGAAAAGAGACGGCTCTGCTGGAGACACAGAGCAGTTCTGTAAGACAACAGGAAAAAAATCGCTTAAACCCATCAACCCAAGGGTCCTCGGTGGGGAGAGGGTACTGGGTAAGGAGGGGTGTCTGAGGCAAGACAAAGGCCAATAAGGAAGACCAAGTTCATGGGCAGATAGTAATTATTTATTCTCTCTCCTGTTGACTAACAAACCTCCCATTCTGCTTTCCAGGAGGGGCAGGTCTCACCTCTCTCTTCCTTTTCTCTCTCCCCTTATGCCAAGGCCCCAGAGGCAGAGGCACAGGACCACTTGAAGGAGGGGAAAGCCACAAGCAGACACAAGTCTAGGAAGGAAAAGCCAGACTCCCCCCAGAGCCTGAAAAGTCTCCGGCATCACTCCCCAAAAACACCCCGAAGTTCACCTGAACCAATGAAAAGCCGACTAAAGAGGGACTCAACCCTCGAGAGACCTGCCAGGTGAGCTGCAGGGGAGGAGGTGATCCCTGTGCTTGTAACAGTTCGTTTGGATACATGTCCGGAATAAAGACAAGTGCCAGAAATATTCAAACACACACACTATCTTTATTACAGTGAGGATAATAATAATAGTAATAGACTTAACAAGAGGAATCCAAAAAAAAAAAAAAAAAAAAAAGGATACAAAATAACTACCTTATTGGGTGACATTAAAACAAATACTACGAACAACTTTTAATACAGAATTAACTAGTGAAAAGAGGGAGGGCTAAAGGGATACCAAAAAAAAAGGATCTTAACACAATATTATGGATAACTATCTTAACACAATATTGGTTAGTAAAAAGGGAAAATTAAAGGGAAAATATCATGAACAACTTATTTATGTAACAATATTCAATAATAAAAGGGGGAATTAAAAAAAAACACTAAAAGGATATTAAAAAAGAAAAGAAAAAGAAAGGGTTTGTTCTCTCAGTTACTTCCTATCAATAAACTGTGCTTACCCACACAGACAGGCCAGGGCTGTCAGGAT
>NW_020886420.1:0-6414 GCF_003945725.1 Corapipo altera
GAGGGGGAGATCGGGGCCGCCCCGCCGAACTCCCTGGGACTGACAGGAGCCTGAAGCTGGAGCCTGAAGCTGCGGATAAAGCTGATGGAGCCTTGCCCTGATAGCAACAGCCCAAATGGTGAGGCAAAAGGTACAGCCACTGTCCCAACTGATGTCTTTGGGCCCTACACCAGCACCCACCTGTGAAGGACCAGGAATCAGAATGGGGAAAATCTCAGAAGTGGAAAAAGATGTACAGTGATTGAAAGGACTTTATGATGCAGACTTTATAGTTATTATGTGTACACACATTGTATGTTCCCCCAGAATTTGTATCTTCCGGGTATGTCCCGGCCTGTTCACCTCCCTACTCCTCTGTTTCTCTGCCGATTGGCTGGAGAAGCTGCAGCGAGGGGACAGCTTCCATTCGCCCCTTCTCTCCCCGGTTCCTCCCACGCTCCTCCTCTTTTGCCCGTGTCCCTATCCTGGTTTGTCCCCCCGCTTGTCTGTCTTATGCTCCGCCCTATGTTCTGGCCCTTTCCCCGCTCGAGTTGATAAAAGACCGGGTGCACGAGTAAATAAAGCATTCTACCTGCATTCCACCTTTGTACTTCAGACTCGTGTAATGCCACGGTCCCCCTCCTTTTCGGACCGCGGCACCCACCCTGGGGTGTCACCACATCTCTCTGTGCTTCCTTCACGTGTCACCATCGCCTGGGACAGGTGTCAGTGTGGGACAGTGGGCCACTGCCTCATTGCACCCATGGTCTGTTCAGGGTCTCTGTTCAGGGTCTCTGGGGGCGAACAGACCTTGCAATCTCCCCCCTCTGTGAGCTCAACCTCCACAAAGCTGGTGGGTGCTTTCCTTCCTCCCAACTCCCCAGCATCCCCTTGGGCCTCCAACCTGAAGCTCTTGCCTTGTTGGTACCATTTCACACACCTCCATGCAAACGACCCAAAATTTTAGGTCCACCTGCAGGGTTCAAACCAGATTGTTCCTGAGATGGGGAAGGATCTGCTAAGCCATTTTACACATTTTCAATAAATGCAGAAGTGCAGTTTGACCTTTCCCTTCTATAAAGGGCTATTTTAGAAAACATTCCCAAAAAAAGGTAAACTGCATTTGAGAGAAGCCCAGACCATTCTGTCCTGCACTCCCTCCTAATAGTGAAGGTCCCAAATACTCAGCTGGGGCTGACACACACTAAAAATTTCATAGTAATGTGTACATTATCTGTTGAGCGTGATTTTAAAGGGTCTCTAAAATCTGTTCTACATGGAAATCCACACATCCTGCCTAGCAGGAATGGGGAAGAAGTTATTTCCTTGCTAAGGGCAGTTTGGTACTTAACATATATGTGGATCTAAGTTCCCATTTGATGTTTAGTAGTAATACCCATGCCATTGGTACAGAAGAACCTCATTAAAAAACAGTGACATTTTTTACATGAAATACTTTCTCACACAAAATACAGCCTCTTTTTTGTGGTATTATACTTACCCTCCCAGTGTCACTTTTTGTCCTAAAAACGACTCTTTAGTCTTGCTTTAGAGTGATGGAGCAGCAAGGAGGCAGCCTGCTATGAGTTATCAGCATCTTCCTGTATTTGCCAGGAGGAGTATGGTGATGGAGGATCTCTTCCTACTTGTTCCAGGTTTGCTCAGCTTTTTATTGTTGTCTATTTCCTTACGACAGTCTGCTTCCTTTCACAGGCTCCCAACCATAGTTTAAAAGGTGCAGAGCAGCTTCTGCTGCCTCAGTTACCACGAAAAGCAGTACTTTATTATGCAGTGAACCCCCAAGGCTTGTCAGACCTTTACCATATATATGGTGTTCACAAGCTTAACCTGAAACAGATTGACTAATAGTTGTGTGACTACTACACAGTTATTAAAGCAAGATAAAACCACTTCAGGCTTAGAGAGGCCCTAAGATCGTGCATTTTCAGGTCAATACAAACCCTCAAGATTTTTATTAATGAAAAAAAAGTCACATTTATTGGTCTACAATAGTGGAGGTTTTAAGGAACTGAAGTATCTTAGCATAGAAAGAGAATGGTCAGGTATTTAGAAGTAAGTGTGAAAAGAGACAAACTGATGTCAAAAACAATATCAGAAAACAGTCAGGCTTGTATCTGCCATGGAGAATGAGTGCAAAGAATATAATAAAGTGAAAGAAATCTGAAGTCTACTAGGGAAACATAGGAAGCTTTCTAACATACCATGGGAAGGAAGAGCTAGGCTGGTGTCACTACAAGGTGTAAAATGGATTTATAAGGCTCTTTGTGACTGAAAGCTGATCATCTCTGAAAAGACTTACTCTCATCACTCTTTCAGATAGCGATGACAGAGACGTGCTGTTTCTACTTTCTCATCCTCACTACTGACAGCAGACGAGGCCTAAAATTACTAGTGTGTTGGTGAGTTTGCATCTTGGAGGCTGATAATTAAATACTCATTTTGATAATTCTTTCTTAGCCATACAGACATGAGCTGTTGGGTGGAAGTTTCCAGCAGAGTGACCAAAGCTCACTGGAAGCTCACTTTGCCCTTTGGAAGGAAAACCCATGCTATGACAGGGATTTCTACACACACTGACTGAGGGACCACTGACAACCTTCAGCACTTCCCAGGAAACCTCAAGACCTCCAGTGGCAGGCTCTCCTTTGAAAGTTTGAAGAAGATTAGAGCTAAAGTTTTTGGAGATCCTTGACCTCAGGCCTGGGAATAGCCATGATCTGCATGCCATGCCTGAGTAAGCAGCTGAGAAATTCCCCTGCATTTGATTTACACACACACACTCCCAACACACCTCACTTTCCCCCATATCCCCCTGTCCTCTACCTTCTGCCCTCTGCACTCTCCTGTTTCTTTTCATGTCAGAGCCAGTGAGAACATTGATCCCTCTCAAGCCTCCCCACACTGTGTTGATTTTAGAGTTCTGCTTTAAATGCCCATTCAGTTCTCTCCCTTCCTATCTTAAATCTCTGGGTGTGCAATTGGTCTTCCTTGACCTTGTTTCTTTTTCTTTTTTTTTTTTTTTTACCACTGCTGAAAAATGAGCTGTTATTTTCACAGAGTTGTGCAGCACATGAGGCAGACCTTCCTCCTGATGGGCAATTGTCAGCTCAGAGTCCACCTCTTCACAAGTGACACTTTATTGTGTTTCTCTATCTGTGTTTTTAACTTTATTGAATTTTGTGTGCTATGTAACGGCACTGTTTGCTGGGTGTCGTGGAAGCCTTCTGTAATTCTAACCTATCAGTCATTGTCCTTAGTGCCTGGAATAGCTGTAATTTCATTGGAAACATTGTGTTCCTTCCTGTTCAATGCTGCTCTGATTTACTTACTGCTGGAACAACATATGCCCCAGCACAAATAACTACTCTCATTTTGTGTCTTTCAAGATTATTTGTGTGAGCGAGAAGCTTTCTTTTGATCACTGCTAAAGTGTTATAGAAGGGATAAGCAGTTAGAAACCAGATGAGAAAAAGCTGTACCATGGCACAGGTACACAAAGATTTTATAAGGCAACACTCTTTACAAAGACGAATGGTGCTACAGATCAAACCTTTAAAACTAGAAAGAGATGAAGACTATTGCCCATGATGTGCATCCAAATGAATCTACTCTTTATTCCTACATATTCCAACATATTGAGGGGGTTGCAAATATCAAATATGGAAGAAAGTGACAGAGAGTTCACATTTTGTGCAGCTCTCAGGTCACTTTGCTGCCTCGTGACATCCTCACTCTTCCTCTTCTATTTTCTTCCCATGCATGTCCCGGCTCTTCACTCGGAGCTTGTTGACCTGTGACTCTGCAATGTCAGCTCGTTCCTCGGCTTCCTCGAGCTCATGCTGGATCTTGCGGAACTTGGAGAGGTTGACATTGGAGAGCTCCTCCTGTGTGGGGAGAGGGAGTTGGTGGTGAGGAGCCCAGGGCAGGGATTTCACTCCTCCTGCACCTCGGCCTTGTGGGGCTTCAGCTCTTCTCTGGGGGGAGGCACAAACCTCTGTCCCCCTTCCACCACTGCTCACACGTCAGCTCACCCCAACCTCCTCATCCTCCCCTTCCCAGGACTCCTCTGGGAAAAGCATCACCAGGACTGTGTCATACATGAGGAACAGCTTTGTCACTTGTGCTCTTGTTCTCCCACTACTTGCTGCCTCATTATCAGTGTCACTTGTCAGGCTGAGAAAGATCCTGAAGCGTTCTGCTGCTGACTATTAGCAGAGATTCGGGAACTTCTCAGTGAGTGCATGTGACCCGTGGGTTTGTTTGCTCTGACCTCCTGCACAAAACAGGCTGTAGAACTTGCCTCAGTTCATCCTTGACTGCAAAGTGCCCAGAGCTCACCAAGGTCTCATGACACGACAGCAAAACACCGAGGCCAAGGCTGTTGTGTCTTGGGAAATTCTTTCAAGCCCCTTTCCTGGTGTTCAGCCTCATTCGATGCCTGTGCTGCCCCAATGGAAGGTGACCCTTGCCCATTCCTCCAGCAATACTTACAGCTTCCTCAGCCTGTCTCTTGTAGGATTTCACCTTCATTTGCAGCTTGTCCACCAGATCCTGCAGCCTGAGAACATTCTTCCTGTCTTCCTCAGACTAGAGGAGATGGTAAGGAGGAAGGAGAATGAATTCTTGGTTCTGCATCACACAGGGTTAAGAAATCCCCTTGGGGGTGGTGTGTGCAAAATGAGACTTGCTGTGAGAAAACTCCGTCTAAGCCCAAGGAGGCCTCCAGCCTTACCTGGTAGGTGAGTTCCTTCACCCTCCTCTCGTACTTGCGCACACCCTTCACGGCTTCAGCGCTGCGCTTCTGCTCAGCATCAACCTCCCCTTCCAGCTCCCGCACCTGCAATGAGAAGCCCGTCCCTGCAGCTTCCCTGGGGGTGTCTCTCCAAGAGACAGGGTCACTCATGCACCAACACAGCCCTACTCACCCTGGCTTCCAGCTTCTGGATTTGCTTCTTGCCTCCCTTCAAGGCCAACTGCTCGGCCTCTTCCAGACGGTGCTGCAGGTCCTTCACCGTCTGGTCCAGGTTCTTCTTCATCCTCTCCAGGTGGGCACTGGTGTCCTGCTCCTTCTTCAGCTCTTCTGCCATCATGGCCGCCTGAGCAGAGCAAAAGGTCAAAGCCCTTGTGGGGCTGGAGGCATTTTGGGGAGAATACATCCCCCATCAGCAATGAAAGGAGCCCCGACTCACATCTGTGATGGCCTTCTTGGCCTTCTCTTCAGCATTGCGGGCTTCCTGGATCGTATCCTCCATTTCGCTCTGAATCTGAGAAATGTCTGTCTCCAGCTTCTTCTTGGTGTTGATCAAGCTGGTGTTCTGTGCAACAGGAAAGACAGGAATGGTGCTGTCAGTCCAAATGCCTGCACACCAAGGCCTGAAAGTACAAGTAGAGTTTAGGAAAATTGTAATGCAAGAGACTTGCATTAAACCGGGCACTGGGGGCTGGCTGGAGGGACAGCACATTTCATCAAGTGTTTACACATTAATCACTTACAAGGTGCGGGACAATCTCCCTCTTTTTTATCCCTTGTGGATGGGATTAATTTCCAGCAATGCCTGACCTGGGTGTGGAGGAGCTGCGCACGTTCAGTGGCATCCAGGAGCTCCTGCTCAGCCAGTTTCCTCGACCGCTCCGTCTGCTCCAGGGCTGCCCGTAGCTCCTCAACTTCAGCCTGCAGCAGGTTTGCTCTGCGCTCCACCATGGCCACCTGCTCCTTCAGGTCATCCTGGGTCCTGAGAGCATCGTCCAAGTGTAGCTGGGTGTCCTGTAAGAGAGACAAGAGGAATTACAAGGCATCAGTGTGTGCTCGAGTGCCAAAAATATCAGGGCTCTCTCTATCTGTAGTTCTGCTGAACAGACCTTGAGCACAGCCTGTGTGTTTCGCAGGTTCTTTTGTGCCTCTGCAGCCTGGCGGTTGGCATGGCTGAGCTGGATCTCCATTTCATTCAGGTCTCCCTCCATCTTCTTCTTCAGCCTCAGGGCTTCATTCCTGCTCCTGATCTCAGCATCCAGGGTGCTTTGCATGGAGTCTACGACTCGGAGGTGGTTTCTCTTCAGCTGGTCAATCTCCTCATCTTTCTCTGCTATCTTCCTGTCAATCTCAGACTTCACCTGGTTGAGCTCCAGCTGCAGGCGCAGGATCTTCCCCTCTTCATGTTCCAGAGACGCCTGGATATGCAGCAGGAACAGTGACTTAGACAACCACTTACTTTCTAAGCAATCTTTAACAGGGGTCTTAATGAAACCTAGGCTTCCTTTTCTGCCACATCTCCAAAACATTTACAATAATTTTTAGTAGTGTACGTACCTCAGCTTCCTCCAGGGAGGCTTGCAGTTCAGATTTCTCCTGCTCAACTTGCTTCTTGACTTTCTCCAGCTCATGAATTGCCTTTCCTCCCTCCGCAATCTGCTCCG
>NW_020886421.1:0-6412 GCF_003945725.1 Corapipo altera
GCCCAGCCTGGAGCTGCTGGGGGTTGTTGTGGCCAAAGGGCAGGACCTGGCATATTGTTTAATGTTTCTCATTCAAGGGTTTGAACATCTTGCCACAGGTTCGACTGGATGATCTCAGAGGTCTTTTCCAGCCTAGGTGGTTCTGGGATTCTTATCTTTAGAGACTCCATTCCACGCTCCTTCCAGGAGTTCTCCTTTACCACTCTCTCTCCAAGAGCATCTTATTCTCAGGTTATTCCTGACTCATCTCCACTGGTTGTGTCTCCAGCACAAACACCAATAACCTTCAGACATGCTGTTTATTTCCCTGCAGAACAGAAGTTGAGACCATGTTCCCTCAGCAGCTGGAAACCAGGAACCCACTTGGACACATCCTGCTGATCAACCCTGAGCACTCCAGGACACGGATGTCACGGCTTGAGAGGCAGAAGAGGTCCCTGCCTGTGAGACCAGGAGGCTCAGCCCCACCAAACCTCCCAGAGGAACCACAGGCTCCAACAGATGGGACGGAGTGGAAGAGAAAAGGTGAGAATCACAGAAACATGGAATGGTCTGAGTTGGAGGGGACTCACAAGGATCAAAATCCAACCTCAGTCCCCGCCCAGGACACCCCAACAATCCCCCCCTGTGCCCCAGAGGATCATCCAAACCCTCCTGGAGCTCTGGCAGCCTTGGGGCTGTGCCCACTGCCCTGGGGAGCCTGGGCAGTGCCAACCACCCTCTGGGGGAAGAACCTTTCCCTGAGATCCAACCTGACCCTGCCCTGACACAGCTCCAGCATCCTGAGCAGGGCCAGGGGTTGGACTTGAATTATCCCTGTGGGTCCCTTCCAGCTGAGGACATCCTGTGATCCTCTAAACTCTGCAGTGGCAGGAGATGGATCGATGGAGTGGCTCAGACACCCCCCCACCCCAGCACTGCCTTCAGGCTCCAACAAATATATAATCACAAACATATAATCACATATGCATCTTTTTTTATCCCTTCAGGTGGCAGCTGTGACATTCCAGTAAGCCCAGAATGGGTCATTTTCCCATAAGTAGAACGGGCTGTTTTCCCATAACTTGAATTAAACCTCATTTTCAATCATTGAGATTTGCAGCTACAAACTCTGACAGACTTTTGATTCCAGCAAAACGCAAAATAAATAAAATATAACCAACAGCCATTGTATGCACAAACCCCCCCCCCCCCCCCCCCCTCATTTGCCTTCTGATAACTTCATCATGGCAGAAGGAAAAGGGCAACCTGGACAGAATAATGTTGGCACTCAGCTCCTGTCAGCACAGATTTTAGAGCTGGGAACACCCCTGGAATGCACAATGAGATGCAAAACAGGGAGGGACAGGACATTGTGGCTCTTTAAAAGACTCGGCTCACTTTATAACCCACGAGAAGGAAGAAATCCTGAAAGTCCCCTGTGCCAATAAGACACAGGACATTTTGCATCCACATTAAAAGAGCTCTTTTAAAGATATAAAATATAAAAATAGAGAAACCAACTTGAGCTCTGAGAGAGAACAACCTTCAGAGAGTCCATGCCATGCTCTTTTCAGAAGTTCTTCTTTCTCTCCATTCTCTCTCCAAGAGCATCTTATTCTCACGTTCTCCACTGGTTGTTCTCTCCATCATAAGCATAATTAACTCAGATTCCTGATATTTAATTCCCTATATCATGGAAGCTGTAACCACATGCCCTCAGCTCCTGGAAATTAGGAACCAACTCGCACATGGACTGTGCTCTCCACCTCTTGCTCAGACAAGAGTTCAGCTAAACACAGAGGACAGGAAAATAAAGTGAATTTTGGAGGCTGTCAGATTAAGACAGTGTTGCTCAAAGCTCAAAATATCCAGTTGTCTTTGGAGTTCATCAAAATACTCAGCCTTTGTCTTGTGTCATGATCCAAGATCCAGCATCCAATCATCCCTTACTCAAAATTATCCAAAAAAATGACCGGTGAAGACAAGAATATTTGAGAACTCCCATTGGAAAACCCCATGGATCCCAGCTGGACTTTTCCTCCTCATGGATCAAATGTCACAGTGGCTTTGCAGGATTTTTGAAGCCAGAATTTTAACTGGTGCACCAACTGCAGCACAGCCACAGCAAACTGGAAATGAAAGCCCAGAAATCCTAAATTTTCAATACCAAACACCTTTTCCTATCAATAATATCCCCCAGTTTGGTGTCAGCAGAGAATTTCATCACAGCCTGACTGTTCCTTGAGCTCAGGTACAGAATAAAAATTACAAAATAAAGAGGATGAATTTGGAAGAAAATTCCATGAGTTTCCAGCCTCACGTTTGTCCTTACAACACAACCCAACCTGCCCTCATTGTACAACAAATCCACCTTATCCTGCTTCACTAAGAGTTTCCCAAGGGAATGGACAGCAGATAAATTACCCATCAAATTTACTGATATTTCCTATTTGCCAGACATTTTCCCACCCTCACAACAAGTTTTCTTTTCCCATTTCAGCCAAGATAATTCCATATCCAATCCCAAAATCCTCAACACCACACACCTTTTCCTATCAATAATATCCCCCAATTTGGTGTCAGCAGAGAATTTCATCACAGCCTGACTGTTCTTTGAGCTCAGCTACAAAATAAAAAATACAAAAGAGGATAAATTGGAAAGAAAATTCCACGAGTTCCCAGCCTTGTGTTTGTCCTTTCAACCTAACTCAACCTGCCCTCACACTTGTACAACTTCTCCATCTTATCCTGCTTCACTAAGAGTTTCCCAAGTGAATGGATAGCAGAGAAATCACCCATCAAATTTACCAATATTTCCTATTTGCCAGTCATTTTCCCACCCTCACACAGAAGCTCTCCACGTTTTTTTTTCCCATTTCAGCCAAGATAATTCCATATCCAATCCTAAATCCTTGATACCACACACCCTTTTCTATCAATAATATCCCCCAGTTTGGTGTCAGTAGAGAATTTCATCACAGCCTGACTGTTCCTTGAGCTCAAGTACAGAATAAAAAAACACAAAAGAGGATAAATTTGGAAGAAAATCCCACGAGTTTCCAGCCTCATGTTTGTCCTTTCAACACAACCCAACCTGCCCTCATTGTCCAACAAATCCACCTTATCCTAAGAGTTTGCCAAGGGAATGGATATCAGAAAAATTACCAATCAAATTTACTGATATTTCCTATTTGCCAGTCATTTTCCCCACCCTCACACAGAAGCTCTCCACATTTTTTTTACCATTTCATCCAAATAATTCCATATCCATGACCTTCTCAGCCCTTTACCCTCCTGGCCAGCACCAAAACACACTTTAAATCCAGGGCAAATTGAGTCAGACACTGAATAAAGTATAAAATAACACAACATCAGGATGCTCAAAGAGCAGGAATGAAGCTCCTCCTGACCCCACATCCTGCTCTGAGCTCCTGGGATTGAGGGAGAGCACAGGGAGCTTCGGGATGGGAACGTTCTGGAAGATTTAATGGCTGGGTTTGCTGTCATTTGCTGCCATGACTGATAAATCTATTTACTGTTTGAACATCCCAAAAATTTGTCTGCACTTGGTAATAACTGTTCCCTGCTCTGTTTCCTTTGCTGCTTCCATTTAACTCTCCCAATCCAGGGAATGTTTCACCTCCCCACGGCAGCTCTGCCTTAACAACTTTTAGCCCAGATTGGTATTCAGTCCCCTCTCTCTTCTTCCCCTGCTTTATTTACTTATAAGGTACTTTAGCCTTATAAATAGCTTTTAAATGGAAGTTTCCCCTGCCTTTAAGGTCAAAAGAGTCTTTAAAGCCCCAAATTTCCATCTATCCAAGAACTGATGATACCCAGTGACAGAAAGAGAAAATTAACTCGGGCTGCTCATTTCAGAATTACACTTTTGCAGGTAATAACTTTAATGGGAAAGGAAAGGGATGATAAAACCCACAATGCACACAACTAAGGGCCTGTTTTTCTTTGTTGCTGCTGTTGTTTTTATAAAATAGTGACTTCCAAGACGCTCATCTCGGGCATCTTCTGAGAGAAATGATGCTCGGGAGGAAACTGGAGCTGTTTACAACCTATATGTGTTTAATTCATTTGCATCAGCTCTTCCTCCAGGCTTCAGCAGTTTGATTTAATTTACTTTTCCCTCCTCATTCCCATCTTTCCCAATTCCAGTGTTAGTTTTTTGTGGTTTTTTTGAAAAACACACAGAAAAAAAAACCCCACCGAGGGCCTCAGGTTCGTTCTCTTAAACAATTATCTCTGGGAAGCAAATGGGCTGAAGTTAAAACAGGCTCTGTATTAATGTTTAATGAATTTTTGGGGGAGCCTAAGCACATTCATGTCTCAAGGAATATAAAGTGGCAAAGGAAGGTTTCTCCTGCTATCAAGAGAAATGACAGCAAGGAATGTTTGTTTGTTTTAAACCTCTCCGTGGAGAGCGTCGTGTCCTGCTCTTTATTGTGGGGTTTTTAAGCAGAAAACAATAATAAGTGAATTTATTTTCACTCCATGGCCTTGAGGAGAGGCTTCACCTGCTGCTTTAGTTTCTTCAATTTGCATTCCAGCCTAAGCCAATAATTAGTTTTTTCTCTCTCTCTCCCAACTCCAGCAACAGGAAAAAATAGAAAAACCTGATGCCTCTGCTTGGTTCCTCTTGTTTTTTGTGGCCACTTTTGATTGAATTCACCCAGTAGGGATGTTATCAACAACAACCTATTCCACAGAAACCAACAGGAACCATGGAACATCCAGAGCTGGGAGGGACCCACAGGGATCAGAGTCCAAGCCTTCATAAGGACCACAATGATGGTCACCTCGTGGCCTCAATTTAGGGGTTGGTTCCTCTGGAGAAGGAGAGACCTCTGGTTACCCTTGGGGTTGGATTTGCAGCCCAGAAAACAAGGTGAGGGAGTGATAAATCAGGTTGGATGACACCATTTAGGAGGGTCTCCGGAGACTCCACCACCTCAGGATCATTAAGGATGGGAAAGACCTCCAAGATCAAGTCCAGCCTTTGACAGAATCCCACCATAACCACTAAACCACACCATGAAGTCCCATTTCTCCTTGTTCCCTGAACACCTCCAGGGCTGGGCACTCCACCACTGCCTGGGCAGCCCCTTCCAAGGCCTGGCCACTCCTCCCATGAAGAAATCCCTCCTGGTGTCCAACCTGAACCTCCCTTGTTGTAACTCGAGGCCGTTCCCCCTCATCCTGCCTCCGGTTTCCCGGGAGAGGCTCTGGGTGGGCAGGGGCTGCCCCACTGCCCTGCAGAGATCCAGGATGGACCAGGAGAGGTGGGAGGTGGGAATTCACCCTCCCAGCCTGGCACAGTTCCAAACCACCAACCTCTTTAAAAGCCTCTTGAAGCCGAGACGATTTAAGCGAGTTCCACTCCCCAGACCTGATTGAAACCCACTGTAAATTATTTTATGGCCTGAGGGATGTGCAGGGGAAAGTCAGAGTCGTTCCAGCTCGAAAAGGCAGCCTTTTCTTCATTCCTTTCCTTTTATTTTTTTTAAGTTAGTGAGGGCATGTTTGCCTGTGAGGGGAAAGTGCCTCGCTAGGATTTGTATCCTGCCTGGTAATGAAGGTTTGAACCAGGCAGCTCATTGGAGTTATTTATTTATTTATTTTATTTTCTGTCTCTCTACCTGTGGCTCTGATCTATGGTGCCCAGGCTCTGAAGATTCCCCTCAGGAAAACCGTGTGGCATTTCTTCAACTTGCAGCAGAGGCAGCCCTGAATCTCCCAGGCCACATCAGGGAGTGTTTTATGGGGTTCAAAGCAGGGGTTGTTGGCAGTGGGGTTTGTGTGCCTTGAGGAGAGAAAACCCCAATGGTTCATTAATACAGGTGTCAAAATACACCAGAACTGGATGCCCAGGAAGGACTTGGACTTGTTGGAGCAAGTCCAGAGGAGGCACCAAGATGAGGAGAGGGATGGAGCAGCTCTGCTGGGAGAGCTGGGGGGGTTCACCTGGATAAGAGAAGGTTCCAGGGAGATCTAGGAGCCTCTTCCAGGGCCTGAAGGGGCTCCAGGAGAGCTGGAGAGGGACTGGGGACAAGGGATGGAGGGACAGGACACAGGGAATGGCTGTAAGATGGAAGAGGGTAGATTTAGGTGGGATGTTGGGAAGTAATTCCTGGCTGGGAGGGTGGGGAGGCCCTGGAATAGAATTCCCAGAGAAGCTGTGGCTGTCCCTGGATCCCTGGAAGTGTCCAAGGCCAGGTTGGGATCCCTGGGCTAGTGGAAGGTATCCCTTCCATTAATGAGATGCTCTTTAAGGTCCCTTCCAACCCAATCCATCCTGGGATTCCATGGAACAGCCAGGGATAAGTGGAAAGAAGAGCCCCAGGGAAGTTATTGTGCAGCAGGGTTAAGGTAAATATTGGGAATATTTCCTTGCAACACAGCCCTGCATTATTTGGAC
>NW_020886422.1:0-6409 GCF_003945725.1 Corapipo altera
CCCCCCCCGCTGCCGTCACCGCCGGGGCGGAGCGGGGACTGCCCGCAATCCCTGCCCGCAATCGCTGCCTGCAATCCCTGCCTGCGGCTCTTGCCCGTGGTCCCTGCCCGTGACCCTTGCCCGTGTTCCCTGCCCCTGTTCCCTGCCCCTGTTCCCTGCCTGCAGACACCCCCGCTGGCAGTGACCCCGGCCGGTCAGTGCCCAAGCGCAGTCGCGGGCGGTGCCAACGCTGGCCGGGACTGTCCGGCCTCAGCCCTTATCCCGGGCGGGTCACTCCATCCCCGAGCCGGGTGCGGGGCCAGGGGTACTGGGATCACCGGGAAGCCCCTGCCTTCGTGCCAGCTGCCTCCCACGTGCGACAGGGACAAACACTCGAGCATGGGGTGATCTGCAGCAGAAACCACGAGGCGCTGATTTAATGTTTGTTTTTCGGTCCCTCTGTGACCCTTTGGCCTCGGTGGCGATTGAGAAACCCTGTGCTGAGGGCAGGCACTGCTGGAGAAGCAATGGGGGCAACCCCAGAGTAAGTTTGGTTTCTGTAGAGATGGTCCCTATGACAAACAGAGACAGACTTTCTAATTTGGGCTTTGAGATGTGGGTGGATTCTGCAAGATAAACCAGTTGCCAGGAACTCCCATCCCAGGGCTCACTTCCACCACGGCAGAGGCTGGTGAGGAAAACTGAAGGGCCAGGAGTGCTAAAATGCCCAGCTCTGCAGATGGAGAGCAAACGGCTGCAAACCTCAGCCATGCAGGGCCCACACCAGTGAGTGCTGACACAGCTCCTGCCCGGGCTGCTGGGCAGAGACTGACTGTTGGGATCATCTGCCCAAGCCGTGACCCACTTTGGTCCCGTGTGAAGGAGGTGGAGGCAGCGGGGATGGATGTGGTTACAGCAGCTGGAGTTTCCCGCAGGCTGAGTGCAGGAGGTGTGCCCTGATCCCTTTGCTCAGCTCAGCTCAGGTGTGGGGTAACACAGAACGCACCCAGGGACGCCCCAAGGTCACACGTAGCCAGGCCATCCCACGGAGCTGTTCAAATTCCCTGCAATGATAACCTGCTCTTCCAGCCCACTTAACGTTCCCTCCTGTGCTTTTCACTAGGGATTTACATAACCCTCTGCCAAGGAGGCAGGAACAGGAAACATTGTTCAGGAATAGGTTACCTGGATGGGTTCAGCACCAAAACAGCTTCCTCCTTCCTCACAGGTTTTCCCTGGTTTGGATGCCACACACGTACCTGCAGTTCTTCTCACCCTGTTCTTAGCAGGTCACCACAGCACAGGGACCTTTGTCCCGTCCCCAGAGCTCTGGGGACACAGCAGCCACCTGCACAGCATGTCCCTCTCTCCTGGCTCCCTGCATTGCAGTGCTGAGTGCAAGGCACCAGGATTGCTCCACACTCCTCCTCACACAGCTGGGATCTACCTGCCTCCTCTCCCTGGCAACAGAGAGGAGGGAAATGGGGATTGGAGCAGACAGGAGGTGATAAACAATGCAGAGTTGTTCCTGATGTGGTTCGTGCTACTGAAACAAACACAGAAAACGGTTTCAGACAGCTCCAGGGATTTTAGGCTGACAGCTGCTGGCTGCCCAGGACATGGGGGAATGGTTTCAAACTGAGACAGAGCAGGTTTAGATTGAATATTATGAAAAAAATTTTCCCTGTCAGAGTGGTGAGGCCCTGGCACAGGCTGCCCAGAGAAGCTGTGGCTGCCCCATCCCTGGGAGTGTCCAAGGCCAGGCTGGACAGGGCTCAGAGACATCCTGCTCTAGTGGAAGGTGTCCCTGCCCATAGCAGAGGGGTTGCAACTAAATGAGCTTTAAAGTCCTTTCCAACCCAAACCATCCCATGATTCTATGATTAACATAGCCACAGGCAGATAACAGGCTGCAAGCATGGAATAGCTCAGTCTGGCTGCTCCCTCCTGACAGGACAAGATGAAACAGCAGCTCAGTCTTTCCCTGTCCCAGCTCCCTCCCAGCTCACCCCAGACACAGCTGGGTGTGCAGGCTGACCACGTGTGACCACAGACACATCCAACGAGCTCCAAAGGTCAGTCCCATGCCCGCAGCTCCGTCTGGGAACGTGAGATCTGCTGGGTGCCTCCAGGATGTTGGTTGGCTGTCAGCCCCTCAGAGTGCGTGGTCAGGGCACTCCCGGCCTCAGGCGTGCCAAAACCCCTTCCAAAACTTGGCCACAGCTCCTGGAGCCACAGCTGGAGGCTCCTGGAGCATCTGCACTGCCTGGGAGGTGATGGGACACCCTGGCACCCCCCAACCAGTGCTCTCAGATGTTCCACTCACCCCTGACCTGGGCACCCAGACAGCCCGGTTGGAGTTTTGGTCTGAGTTACACAACCTTCCCCACTACTTCTCTTTACAGAAAAAGAGACTTTGAGACGTCTCAATTACAAAATAACATTTAAAACTTGTCAGGGTTTATTAAGTGTCACACACGGCAATGAGTCACTGAGCACGTTGTAACCAGGAGGCTGAAACAGGCTGAGCTGTTCCCTCCCTGCTGTGCAGTGGGACACGAAACTCACAGGATGAGAGGGACATTAAACGGAATTTTTACCCAAGTGACCTGGAAATCAATTCCAAACCCCCTGCATCTGTTCTGACATCATTCCTCTGCCTGCACCTCTCCTTTCCAGTGGCAGAACTGGGATTTCCAGTCTGTGTTCCTAAGTCCACAGGGACACCCCAGACTGGCTTCTCACCTCAGAGGAGGAACAGCCCGACGTGATGTGCCAGCACAGTGCCCCCCTCCAGCACTTCAGTGTCACTCCTTGAGTGCACTAAAGCCAAACAACCCCCACGAGGACACACGGGCTTTATGGTGAGGGAGCTGAAGCTGAAAACACAGGCAGTGAGGACAAGCCCTGAGTCTTGGTTGGTGGCTGCACGTTGCAGCACATCTGGCAAGTGTTTAAAGACCGTCTGTGGCTGCAGGAGGCACCCAGAGATTGGGCCTGGTCTGGGGAATTCTGTACACAGCCCCACAGGGCTTCATCCTCAGCCCAGTCCTCTTCAACATCTTCATTAATGATGTTTGCTTCTTCAAACCTCTCTCAATTTGTCCTTTGCCAAGTTGTCTGTCAGGGCTGGGCTTCTGGGGTGGCTTTTTCATGGGTTTGTTTTGATTGTTAACTCAGGGCTTATTGCTATTTTCCATTGTCAGTAGTGCGTAGCAGAAAGAGCTGAGATTTAAGAGAACTGAAACTCTTTGGAACCTCAACAACAGGCCGTGTGTTGTGGCTGATGTGCTTTCACAATCCCTTTCTTTCCAGTTTCTCCAGTATGGCCTGAATTCTGTGGACGGACTCTTTCCTGGCCTGCCGGACACTGTCCTGGCCCCCAGTCTCGATGGAATCCAGCTCCAGCAGCAGCTTGGTCAACATCTCCTCCAGGAGCCGGTAGGATTTATCTGTCTTTTTCCCTACAAACTCATCCACCTCTTCCTCCAGCTGCTCAGCCTGCCCCATGACGTGGAGGATCCTCTGGATGGCTGTGGGATTTGCAGGAGGTGGGTCGGCAGGTTTGGCTCCGGGCTCCCTGCTCGGGGGCCGGCGCGGGGTGAGGTCGTACAGCTGGGGCTGGGCACTGTACTGCACCCGGGGCTGGGCCAGCCTGGGCTCCCCCGCCGGCCCCGAGGGCTGCTGGTTCACCTCGGAGTAGTAGCTGTGCTGGCTCGGGCTCTGCTCGGGTCTGTCGTAGGCAGAGTCCTGCAGTCGGAGGGAGAAAACACCCGTAAGAGCATCTCCCTTAAACCCGGGGGGTCTCCGCTCTCAGCCTGCACCACGTGTGGGCACGGCTGGGGAAACTGGGCACAGGGATCTGCACTGCTGGAGCAGAACCCCAGCAAGGGGCACGTGTCTGCAGGAGCAGAGTGAGCCCCTGAACCCTCGTTACCCAGGGACGGGGGAGATGCTGAACAGATTTCAGCACGGTCCCGTTTGGGTAGACCAGAAGATCCTTCTCCATAGGCAACACACTCTGGAGCTGTTCCCAAGGAACAGCAGCCCCTATCCCCAAATCCCCCCCTCAGGGCTGCTGCTCCCCGGGGATCAAACCTCTGGAGAGTCACTTGGCTCCTGATCAAACCCAGACCAAGCCGAGATAAACAGACATTTTCCTTCTGATTTTTATTTAAACCCCTCCTCAGCAGGGGATGGCCGTGCCCAAAACAAGCACCTGTAGCTGAACACCTGTCCTATAGGTCAGTCCTATGCTCCCTGCTGGACAATTTCTGATTTTGCTGCTCTCGGACACGCCAGGTGAGGTCTGACCCATTTCAAGACCCACCCCACGATGTCTGGTACCTCCAGTGGTTTACAGAACCACAACTGTGGATTTTGGTCTCCTGTCTGCAAAGTTCCCTGTACCTGTGAGTCCCAGGCTGGAGGTTGGGAAGGAGCCCCACTGTTGGTCCAGGACGGGTGTGAGTCGGACACGTACAGGTTCCCGTGCCCCGGGGCCGTGGGCCAGGCGTAACGTGGCTGCACCCCATACACTGAGGGGGGGCCCCACGTGTCCTCTGGGGCTCTGGGCTGTGGCACAGGCCCCTGGGCCGTGACCCCTGCACTGCTGTCTCCGTATGGATACTGCGGGATCGGCATTCCCGGGGTCTGCAAGGAGAGGGGGAACAGGTGTTACCACCGGGGTCACTCCCAGCACTGCTCCCTCCACACAGCCCTGGGAGCTGAAGGGTGGAGCTGGGGGGGGGGAACCAGGCTCTGCTCCCAGGGAACAAGAGACAGGACAAGAGGAAAAAACGGCCTCAAGCCGTTCCAGGGGCGGTTCAGGTTGGGCATCCCCCACCACAGCCCCCCAAAAACATCCCACGAGCTGCACACACCACCCCGGGGGCTGGAGACCGTCCCTTACCTGTGGTGGGGAGTAGCCAGGGACCTGCTGCCTCCGGAGCGCGGAGCCCTCGGCGGGACACTCCGGGGACACGTAGCTCCAGGCGGGAGCGGGCGATGGAGGCCGGTACAGGCCCGTGGGCTCCGGGGGGTAGGGGGTCCGGGGGGGCCCCGAGCAGTAGAACCCCCGTGCCTGGGGCAGGCTGGGGTAGTGCGGGTACGGGGGGCTGTAGGCTCCGTTGGCATAGGGAGAATCCATCGCCTGGAGAGCAGAGGAAAGGTGAGGGGACACGGACATGGGCAGAGGGGCTCTGGGAACGGGGACTGGCCCTTCCTGCAGCGTTTAACCAGGGGGTTCCTTCGGCCCCGGGCTGATCTCACCCAGTTTTAGGTTCTCCTGGTCTAACCTGGCCATGCCAGATCTAACACTGAGCTCAGGCTGCAGCCCCTCACAGGGAGCAGCTCCTGGGAGCTTCAACCCCAGCACTGCATCACTGACCAGAGGGTGGAAAACACTCCAGGAAAGTCCGTCTCCCTGCTCATTCTCTCACAGACACGATGCAAACAGAGGAGCTGCAGCAGCCCCAGCCCTGAGGAGCAGGAGTGCAGCTCCCTGAGCCCACAGCTCGTGTGGGTCTGAGAACCTGTGTATGGAAGGTCTGCACACCCAGGATGTGTCGGGATTTACCTGGATCCATCCCAGTAATGTGTCTGTGGAACGTGAGCTTCCACTCAACCACAGAGAGGACGACTAAGCACAGGATTTCAGGAGCTCAGGGATGACTCCCTGTAGCTTTGGGCAAAGCAGCGTTTTGCCCCCGAGCTGCTTCAGGCAGCAGAGACTGCACAACCTGTGTGCCAGGATTTATGGAAGAGCCGGACCAGACCTGCACGTCCCACAGGACAAACCAAACCACAGCCGTGTCTGGGGAGCTCACCCCGCTCTGGGAGGGCAAAGCCTTTCCCTTCGCACAGAATCTGCACAGCGGCCCCAAAAAAGCTCTCGCTGAGAGAAGCTCAGTAAGGGACCCGGGAATGCCCATCCAGGGGCTCGGACCCGGGAATGCCCAGCCGTGGGATCGGGTCCGGGAATGCCCAGCCGTGGGATCGGGTCCGGGAATGCCCAGCCGTGGGATCGGGTCCGGGAATGCCCAGCCGTGGGCTCGGACCCGGGAATGCCCAGCTGTGGGATCGGGTCCGGGAATGCCCAGCCGTGGGATCGGGGCTCTCCCGCTCGCCGAACCGGCCCGGGATGGCGGCATTACCGGGACCGCTGCACTAAAAAGGTGCCCCAGAAACCTCCCCGTGAGCCGCGTCCGCCGGCAGCGCTTCCCCGCGCCCGGGATGGGGCATCTGCGCCCCGTTACGCGCCCGGGGGGCGGAGACCGGCGAACGGAGCCCCGGGAACCCCAAAGCGGCGGGGCGCGGGGGCGCCGGGCAGGGGCCGGGGCTGGGGTCGGTGCCGCCTGTCCCGCGGGGCTGTGCCTTGCCCCGCCCGTCCCGTCCCGCCGGCCCCGTTACCTGCGCGGCCCCGTTACCT
>NW_020886423.1:0-6408 GCF_003945725.1 Corapipo altera
ATCTATAACACTCATCAATTCCTCTATATACCAAACTCTCTTAAGCCTTTACTGGGTAGGGATCTATTGGAGAAATTAGAAGCCGAAATTAAATTTTGCAAGGGGAGGGAATAAAAGTCATAATTCCTGACACTAAATATATTGAGGTAGCTGCCTTTTTCATAAAGGAGAACCATGGAAAGATCCCCATTGAGGTTGAGAACGCTGTCATCCCTATAGTGTGGACTATCAATTGCCCTGGGAGGTCCAAACAAGCAGAACCTGTAAGCATCACACTCAAACCAGGAGCAATACTGGTAAGACAAAACCAGTACCCTTTGAAGCTAGAAAACCATAAAGGATTAGCACCCATAACTGAAAAGTTTCTTAAATTTCGGTTATTTTGAATCCAAATACAATACCCCCATCCTACCAGTAAAAAAGGTTGATGGTAAGAGCTATCAATTGGTGCAGGATCTAAGGGCAATCAACAAAATAACAGAGAATATACACCCAGTAGTGGTCAACCCCTACACCTTAATAACCACGTTAGTAGATGATTTAGAGTGGTTTACTGTGCTTGATCTCAAGGATGCCTTCTTCTGCATTCCCATGCATAAAGACAGTCAAGAGCTTTTTGTTTTTGAATGGGAAAATCCTGAAACAGGGAGAAGAGCTCAACTCACCTGGACAGTTCTACCCCAGGGCTACAAGAACAGTCCGACTATATTTGGAAACCAACTGGCAAAAGAACTGGACGACTGGAGAAGGTAGCAACCAGAAGGAGTTGTCCTGTGGTATGTGGACAATATACTAATTGCTGCCAAAAATTGGGATGAGTGCATCCAACTCACTGTGTGTTAAACATTTTGGACTAAGTGGTTATGGAGTCACGAAAGAAAAGGCACAGATTGCAAAAGAAATAGTCATCTATTTGGGGCTTGAAATCTACCATGGACATCGATGACTCAGACTGGATGGGCCTTATTATAAAATAATAGAACCATTGCCTGGGTGGGCGCGCATCGTGTATTCCCCTGGGCCTGAGGGTCAGAGTAAACGTCCTGCTCTTTTTATCTTATCTTATACACTAAATTGACCTGGAGTCTTTTTCTTCACGGTCACTCAGACAACAGTTTTGACAGTGTTATTCAGAGTTTGATTCTTGTGTACACCACCTTTGGCAGTCACAGGTTGATTTCACAACAGTACTTAACCATGACAGAAGCTTTTCCTTATTGGTCTTTCTTGTTTACTTACTCCTGACCCATCTCAGAATTCTTGTTACAGTCCAAAACTTTTGTCTAGGTTTCTCAGATGATAAGGTCTCTTGTTTTGGTATATCTCACTTGCAGTTTTAAGGCATGTTCTGTTACTTGGTTTTCTGCACAAAATTGTTTTCATCTCAGCCTGAGTTCTGGTGGCACATCTTTCAGGTCTGTCTGCTGGAAAAGGCTTTCTGCAAACAGTCAACTTCTGATACATTGTTAAGTCATACTGAGAACAAAGCAGTGGTCCCCCCTTTGGTTCTGCCACAGCCCCCAGAGTTGAATCAGGGCACAAAGGGCAGGAATATTCACAGGTTGTGAGCCTGGAACAGACCCAGAACACATAGGGGCCAACACAGTTGGTTCTTCTTTCCCCCCCTTTTCCATGTTAGCCTCTCATTAGGAGAGGGGAGGAGGGGCAGTGCCCAGCCTCTCATACCCCTCTGCAGTTCTCCACAGGGACTGAGTGATGGTTAGTTCCCAGTGAACTTCCCTTCAGAGTTCCCCTTTTCGCTTTAACAAAAGCTATCTTTCCCTGTTTTCGACTACTTCTGGACTCTGTTGCTATGGCAATGATGGCAAGCCGGGAGCTTAGGTAAGCAGAGCGGTGCCACGGGGTGCAGGGTCAGCCCAGGGGCGGTCCCGGAGGCGGTCCCAGGGGTGGTCTGGGGTCAGACCGTTCCTCCCCCTGCCGCTTCCCTGTCCTGGACAGAGCTTGATATTTCTGTGTGCCTTCTGACCGGGTCAGTGGTTCCACCTACTCCAGTTCCGCCCACCGCAGCTTCGGGGGTCCGGGAGTCCGGAGCTGGGTTTCCCTTAGGCATGAGGGAAAAACAAAGGTGTCAGGGGCAAGTGGGGGCGATTGAACTGCCCTCAGTATCCGAAGTAACGGTTTCACCGCTCGCTGCTAAGGAATTTAGAAGGTTCGATATGAAATGGGGAAAAGGGTTTGGGTATGTGCAAACTACTGTGTTAAAGAGTGAGCTAACTACAGCTACTTCTAAAATCTACAGAAACCTAAAAATCCAAAAAAATCCATAGACATCAAATGTATACAAAAGAGAAGGTGGTTTACACATGAAAGGTGTTCACTACCTTGACTGAGTTCTGTGTGGCTGCTGAGACAAAAAAAAAGATGGCAGACTTTCCTGCGACTTGGCAGTGACACATGGTTATTCCTGAGACAAAGACAAGATGGCAGGCGATGTCCTTAACCAGTGCCATGTGGCCCCCCCCTAGAAAAAGACGAGATGGCGGATGCTCTATGCAACTAACATTCCCTGCTCCCAAGCCCAAAAACAATGACGAACAAACCCCAAAAAAGCTGGATTGTCTGCATTGCGCAGCACTGCCACTTTTGACCACTCCATTCCGCTGGTTCAAATTCCTTGTGGCACTTCTGCTTCAGACAGCTTCGCTCTGCTGGGCTCTGACTTGTCTTGGACTCAACTCCTCTTGTCTTGGTTGCCACTGCTTTGTTCCCAACAGCTGCTTCTAGCACCAGCACCGTGGCGGGATCCGCTGGACTCAGCTGTGTTTGCCACTTAGAGTTGCATTCTTACTGAGGGGACAGGAAGGGACAGATGGTGGCAGGAGGACAGAGTCTGCAGGGCTAGTCCTGGAAACTTCCCCAAGAGAAGAGACAGAACAAAATGGTGCCACTTCTGGGGTGCGTTCATATTTTCTCCCCCCAAAACCACGCACCCCAGAGATGATGTGGGTGGTATAGAATAGAAACCTAGCCATGCCCACACAGTTCTAGACCCCCGCCCCGTCTCAGCACCAACAAGCAAAACCAGGACACCAGGGTGTAATTGGATTGTAGCAACTGGTAGGAGGTAGTATGTGATGTATTGAAGCACAGACTCAGTGCATCGGAATACTGAGATGTCTATTTGCTGCAGTAACTACCTTTTATACTGTTGCCTAAAAGATTCAGGGAGAAAGAAACCTCCAGGGCAATTTAGATAGGAGGTAAGATAAGGGAAGGTTTTAATGTAGCCTCTCAGGCTCTGGGAAATACATAACCATGAGCGTCCCCCTGACGCAGGTGTTATAATTTTATAATTTTATAATGATGTCCAACCAATCCCTGTCTGTCCACCTCCCGACCTTTGCCCCGTTCCGTCCTCGATCCACTCCTTGGGAATTGAGTCCGGGGGCGTTTTGGGACCCCCTCTTCCTCATCTTCTTCTTCACAACATGTAAAGTCCTTGGAGGTTATCCAAAGTTCTGGGCTTGAAGGTTGCTTTGGCTGAGTTATATCTAATTGTCCAGGTCAGGGTGCAAATGTTCTTAAACAGAATGAAGGCCTACCTTGAAAAAGACTAAATATTCTACTGGAATTTAGGGGAATCGATATGGAATTGGGGTAATAGTGTTGGATATATGTGTAACTATGTGGTGGTTTAAGACTCCCAAATATCCAATTTCCAAGTCCCCCTCCCACAACTCACCCCAGTGTGAGAGGGGTTTTCCAGACACAACACAAGACTCAATATGGGGGGAAGGGAATTATATTACAATTACTACACAAATAAATATTATAATACATTATATACACAATTCTAACTATCTCTCCTATGGTAAAGAAGTATTTACATTGGATCAAATCTCTTTTCCCTCCAATAAAAGTCCAGAAGGGAAGAAGGAAAGATCCTTTTCACATTTAGGGCAGTAGTCTCTCTTTTCTTCAATGCAGCAGTCATAGCTGGAGTTGTAGCTGGATCTCTTTCCATTACACACAAGGGGGTCTCCTCTCACCCCTCTCAACCCTTCGGTTCCAGTCGAAGGTCTCTCTCCCGTGGGCTGCAAAGCAGGGACAAAACTCGCTTCATCACGGGCATATCACGAAGTGCAGGGGCATCTTCGTGAAAGTCCCTTCCTCAGGGGATTTAAGCTCCCCCTGAGTCAGAATGTTTAGGGCAGCTTTCAGTTCAGTCTTTGCCCTAAGCATCCTATCAGAGCTCCTTTGCTCTGTCTCAAAACTACCAGTGTGGCAGCAGCAGTGGGGACAAGGTCACTTCCCCCCCATTCCATCCGGCCATCCCAGTCCAACTTCCAGGACATCTCTGAGCTCTTAACTCCTCTCTCTCCGCTGTATGCTGCATTTTAGGACTTCCATCAAGTAGGAGTCCACCCCCTCCTCCCAGAAGGGGTCTCAAAGGGATTTTGGGGAACTTTGATTCAGTCTTACCCCAAAACTGTCTTTGTTGAGCTTAGTCCTCTCTCTCTCTCTCTCCATCAGACATCCCTGTGTCTCTCTGCTTAGCTGCATGTCGTCTTTACTGCTTGTTTCTTATCTTCTTGGCCTTCTGCCACAGTTCTCTGTACACTGCTGCTCTGCCACCACTTGCAGTATCTCTGGCTGTCCACTCACAGCAAGGAAACTTCCCCCAGCCTTTAACTATGGTACTTGGCCCGGTTTAACACTGTTCCAAGTTCCTGCAGCCCCCAGCTGGGGGCTGGGGCACTAGACCCCCAACGGGGCTCCTGGCCCCTCTCTCTCTCTCCTAGTGGTATAAAACATGACTACTCTCCTCCAGCTACATTGTCATCCTTCTTTTCCGGTCTGATGCGATATGATTGGGTCAACATCAAAACACCACCCCCTCGGGGGTTACCATTTTTTTTAACTCCAGGAGGAAAACACTTTTTTTCCCCACCACAAACTACTATGCTAAAGGGTAAGGGATATAATACAACTACTTCTAAAACTTAGATTCACTACATAACTACTTCTAAAACCTATAAAAATTTAAAAATTTAAAAAAATCAAAAACTCCAAGACAACAATACCACACTAATGTTACTATTTATAACATTTCCACCCCCTAGCTCCTTATGGTAGCTTTCCACAGTCTACTACTCCCCCCAGTAGCCTCCCACTACACACGTTGAACACACGCTGACCATACACTGTATGCTGGCACCTCTCACGTCCTTGACCATTCAACACTTTACTTGTTCCCACGGCTAATGCAGCAAAAATTCTTCTGTGCTCAACCAGGGTCTCAGCAAGGCCTGCAAATCAATCTCATCACTTCCCACATTTCCCCCTTCTTTGTTTTGCGCATGTACTTCCACTTGCAATACCTGCTTTAAGGCTTTGTCAATAAGTGATCTCATCAAGTGTAACAAGCATGGAATACATAAAAGAATACAAAAAAAGACTGTAGCTACCAAGGCAAAAATCAGTACTACTTTCTTAACCCAAACACCTAAATTAGGAAAAAGACCTGCAAAAGTATTCCATCCCTCTTCTACCATGAGTTTACTAGTAAGTTGTTTCAGGGTTTGTATACTTCTGTGAACTGACTCAGTGATCAGATAGGTTCATACAACGGAGGCAATCAAATTCCTCACACCCATGCCCTTGGGTGAGGAGTAAGAAGTCGATGGCTGCTCTATTCTGTAGGGTAGCATGTCGCACTGAATCTAAATCAGTTAACAAACTTGAGAGAGCAACTGAAGTAGCATTATTCTGTCGTGCAAACCAACAACCTAAGTTGTGCTAAAGCCCAAGCTGCAGCTACACCAGGTGCAAAAATAGAGGCACTTATAATTTCAGGAGGATTCCAAAACATAACATCGTCTCTGCAATCACTCATAAAGGCATGCATGGATCTTTTTGCTTTATGAAGCCGATGAAGACCTGTATGATTCAAGGTCATAGAGATGTTTGGTGTTAACAGGGTCAAATGCCCTAAGTTACAGGGTCCTCCTCATAGGTGAGAAGGTATTCCTGCCCAGACTTGGTCTCCACAAATCAAAAAGACACCGATCAGCAAGTTCACGGGATTATTTGTCAAGCGTGAAAGGTTGACACTTGTATGATTGCTGGTGCTGGCTCGCAACCAAACCCTGCCCGGGGTGACTGCAACGGCGGTGACCGTGGTTCTGTCTCACACGGTTCTCTCCGGGCAGCGTGTGTCGGGTTGCAATGTGCTTGTGCACTCCGCTCGGCAGTTGGGACCCGGCCCGGGCAGCAGTTGCTGAGGTGTTTTCGGGTGGTTGCCGCAAGCGCGTATCAAGAAGGTTGGTAACATGGTCACGCTGGGCACTCCATGGGCAGCAAGAGCTTTCTGGGTGTGGGAGTCAGTCTGGGGGCTTCAGAGGGTTTGAGGGGAAGTTGGGAGTGTCCTGTGGGACCGGGATGGGA
>NW_020886424.1:0-6406 GCF_003945725.1 Corapipo altera
CGCGGCCGCTCCGCCGCCGCTCCCGCGGCACCACGGGAAGGGCGCCGCGCCCCGCCCGCCGCGCGCCCGTCCATCACCCGCCGCCTCCGGCGCCCATTGGCTGAGTCACGCCGAGGTCCCGCCCCCGCGCGGCTCTCTTGCTTCTGGTTGGCCAGCTGCGAGCGGGGCTCCGCCCCCTCCGCCATTTATTTCGGGCGCGTTCGGTGGCGGCTCCGTAATGGCGCCCCCGGCGGCCGCCGCGCCCGCCCCGCCCGGGCCGCGCCCGCCCCGCCCCCCTCAGCGCGGGCCGTGTGGGCCCGGCCGGGCTGTTCCCCGCGGGGTGTGCGCCATTAGCACCGCTGCCCGGCCCTAGGGGCCCATCGCACAGAACCCTGAAGGCATCAAGGGTGGAAGAGACCTTTAAGATCACTTAGTCCGACCTTTAAGATCACCCAGTGTGACCGTCACCCCGCACTGCCGCTGTGACTCCTAAACCCCTAACCCGCATCCCCCCGCGCCAGATCCAGACGCCTCCTAAACGCCCCCAGGGATGGTGACTCCACCACCTCCTTGGGCAGCCCTTCCAGTGCCTGACACCCAAACAGTGAACATTTTTTCTGTATCCAATCTGAATCTCCCCTGGCTCAGCTTAAGGCCATTTCACCTTGTCCTCTCACTGCGGGCACGGCAGAAGAGACCAGTCCCACCGCCTACCCCCTCCTGTCAGCTGGAGAGAGCGATGAGGTCCCTGCGAGCCTCCTGCAGGCTAAACCAGCCCAGCTCCCTTCACTGCAGCCCCCGTGAGCTGCTGGAGGAATGAGTTTGTTCTGCTCCTCGATGGGGGGGGAAGTGTCTTTTCCATCAACCACCCTTGTTAGTGATTCCACTTTCCAAGTCACTGACTTTCCTACCTGGCACTGGAAATTGCCAAAAAAAGCGCTCCAGCTTGTTGCTGAGGCTCTGTCTTGAATTAATGTGTTTTTGACAAGGTTCGTCAGTATTTTTCTCTCTGCCTCTGCATTTAGGGGCTATCCTCTTTTCCTTCAGCAATCTGACCTGGAAGTGTTATGTTAGTGCCTTGTTACTTGATCAAAATACCTTTTCTGGTTATATTTCTGACTGGTTTTTTTAAGGTTTTGGGAAGGTCTGTAAGGAGCATCAGAGCCTTTCAGAGGAGGAGGAGTGGTCCTTCAGCTCGTTAGTGTGTCTGCAATATCACAGTCATCAGGAGTAACACGAAGCTCAGGGACAGAAATGTGTTTAAAATCAAACTTCAAACATAGCATTTGTTTTCTGTGTCTCTTAATTTCACAAGATTTTTGGGAACTTGTGAATAAAATAAAATAATAAATAAATAAAAATGTGTGAATGCACAGAGTAGTCTTATCAGACTTTTCTATTTTCTTTTGAGAAATGTTTGAAATAAAGATTTGTCAGTTCATAATGATTTTGTAAAAGTTTATAGAGTTGTAATGACAAGGTTCTTGTGTGTCTGGTGTCCTGTCTTACTTCAAAATAGTAATTTTTATCACAAATTCAAGAAGGGAACTTGTGCCTTAGTGCTCATGAGAGCAACTAGCAAATCAAACAATAACCCAGCTACTGACTGGATAAGGCAGATGCTTTGCATGTTGAACGAACTAAATCATGGTGCCTCAACAGCTACAATGCAGTTTTTATCCTTGTGCAGGTGCAGCTTTATGAAATAACTTGGTCCGGGTGCTAAATTACGTGTTAGTCTTTCCTGTCAGGTGTAATTTGACTCATTTGCTGACGAATGCAGATGCTACAGGGTGAGAAACTTCTGTCGGGTGTGTGCCAGGTACAGGCGAGAAGCGCTCAGTGGCTCCTGCACTTCCACAGTAGGTCACGAGGTGGGGTTTGAAGACCCCAGAAAAGACGCCTGAGAAAGTAAAATATTCAGCACTGAAATACCACCTAACTGCTGCAGTCTGCTCAGGCACTGCCAATAGCAAGAATCGCCTGAAAGCAGCGGTTATTAAATGTTATTTTCCAGAAGTCCTGCTCACAAAGGTTGCGAGAGGCAGCAGTAAATCCAAGGGCTCGTGTTTGGTGATGTGCAGGCTCTGCTGCCTGCAGGGAGCGTTGCTGGAGGGCTGCCTTTGCCAGAGTGCTGCAATAAGGAAGTCAATCCCAGCCATCAGATAAATGAGGAGGGGTACAAAAGTATTTTTCAAAAATGCAGCATTCCTCCATCCCTCAAATGAGTGATCTACAAAGAAAAAATAAGTAAAATCGTTTGAGCGAGGCAGGAACACTTAGTTTCTCTGATAATTCAGTATGATGTAGAAAAAATACATCATTTTGATTTAGTTAATATTTAGGTTAATAAGTTAATAGGTTAATAAGTTAATAAGTTAATAAGTATGGTGAAATATGGCACAACTATCTCTACAGACAGACCATTCAAATGTATCTTTTAATTTGAAGACTCATGAGTATTCCCTGCCCCTGCTTTGCCTCTGAGTGTAGAGAATTTACCCTAAACCAGCGGAGATTGCAATATTTAGTCTGAAATACAGAATTGAGAGAACAGAGAGATCTTACAGTTTCTGCTAACAGGTAAAAAGTGAGGGTTTGGTTGGGGTTTTTTTCATATTCAAAGGCACATCCTGAAGGCATTATGACAATCCAGTCCCGAACATTTTACTCCATGAGGTCAATAAATTTACTTGCATGCTAGACATGGAGCAGAGATGTCTTCAGTTTCCACTGGGATTTTTCGCCTCCATAAAGACTTGAGGACATTTTGAAATACTCTGTATCAGCATTCGGTGGCACAATCTATCCCTAATAAAAGCCCTCCCAATGGACTTGGCTCTTCCAGAAGTCTGTAAAATGTGGACATTCCCCTGCTGAAACACCTTAGACTTGACTTCAGCTGCTTTTGAGTGATTAATGCTCAGAGATGTCGAACCAATCCAACCACTAATTAGTTACTCTAATTAGAAGCATTTTTCATCTCAACACAAGGGAAGCTCTTTGTGGTATCCAGCCCACTCGCAGTTATCTGCGGACTTGACTCAAACTTTGCTTGGGGCAGAGCTGGTCAGGTCTGTGCTCTGCTTACTTGGGATATTCCTGCTCCATGGCAATGCAGATTTGGCATTTAGGTCTCAGACATACATAAGTTTTCCTAAGTGTAGCAAACTTTGGTCACTTAGCTAGAAATCAGGAGCAAAGCCAGCAGGCTCCTGGCCAGTACTAAGGAGAATTGTTTTCCCCCCCATCTTTCTGATTCAAGACCTATCCCAGAGGAAGCCATAGGAATACATGGCAGACTTGAATTACAGGAATAGAATGAAAAATGTCTGCTTGAATGCTGAGTATGACTGTAGCATAGCAAGAGTTTTCCAGCCCCTGGTACATTTAGAAAACCCCTTGTAATCTTTGTGTTTCACCAGCAGCCTACTGCTGTTCTTATCTGTATTGCCTCTAATTTTTCCATACACTATTGGTGTTTAATACATCTCTTTGCCTGCAGTAGAGCTTGTTATCTCTTTCCAAGGATGGCATTTCTCTGTTCCAGTCACTGGAAGCCCGTGGCTGCCAGAATGCAAATGCTATTGCGACAGCCAAGGGAACTGGGAGCCCAAGTTGCAATAGAGGGACACCCAGCCTTTCTAGAACAGGTAGCATTCACAAGTATTGATCTAGAACAAGCAGCAGTCACAAGTATTGAGGCCATGTTGCTGAGAACACAGCTGTGCTGGGCAGGGCACGTCTCCAGGACGAAGGACCACCGCCTCCCTAAGATCCTGCTTTATGGTGAACTTGCCACCAGCTGCTGCAAGAGAGGAGCCCCAAAGAGGAGATACAAGGACTCCCTGAAACATCTCAGCCTTGGCCATATTGACCAACATAACTGGTCTACTCTGGCCTCCAATCAGGAGCTCTGGAGACACACCATCTATAACGCTGCTGACACTTTTGAGAACGCAGCAGGATCACTCTTGAGGAGAAAAGACAACGCAGAGAGAATCGTGTCTTGCAGAGTGTACCACCTGGGGAGTCTTTCTGCTGTGCCTTTTGCAACTGGACGTGTCTATCTCGCATTGGCCTTTTTAGCCACCAACGTGTTTGTAACAAACGTGGGTAGAGCCCTCCCCAGATCTTTGTTCACGAAGCCCGGCCATGATGACGTGGCAGTCCAGTCTGCAAAGGATGAATTCCTTGCTGGTGTTGGCGAACCCTTGTGCTGGTACCAAGGTGCCATCCCTTGGATGGAGCAGGCAGGGAGGGATCACAGGCCCACAGTGCTGGCGTTTCTGCAGCTGCCCTGATTGCCTGCCTTGGGTTGTTTTGATGAATTACGGCATCAAGTCCTTCCCTGTCTCAATATGGGCCAGCCCCCAGCCCTGAGTGCACAGCACACACTCGGTGTCGGCGTGGCGGGGGAAGAGCTCGCAGGTGCTGCCGGCAAGAGCGGCAATCACCGACAGGAGTTGAATGTTGGTGCTGGCATTGATATTGCAGTGGAGCCATGAAACCTCTCACTTGTGCAATGTCATACAAATCAGTTCTCATGCCAACAAGTACATTGGATGGAGCTGTGTGGTGGGACGTGCTCCCCTGGCCGGGAGGGCAGCTCCTGAGATCCATCCCCACACAATCCCTGAAAATTAACATACATGCAGGTATCCCCCAAAAATGCCAAGGCAGTGGAAAGAATTCAAAAAGGTTCATTTTGAAGGCAAAAACACTCAAAAGCATACAAAGGAAATTCTGCACCAGCTACAAGAGCACTGGGCCGGAGAAAGTCACTGATCTCTTCCAGGTTTCTCTATTATCGCTGCCCCCCGGCTCTCTCTGGCCCTGTAGCGTGTCTCTAAGCGTTCTCTCTGTGCTCCCGTTCCAGACAGAGAGGCTGAGAACTTGTCTGGTATTGGGGGGAGGGAGAAAGCAGCCAAACTGCCTTTGAGAAAGATGTTCCTTTTAGGCAGAAAAGCCTTCCTAAGGACCGAACTCTGTCTCCTCATAACAAAATCTTCTGCAAGACTATTCTATCCTCACAATCCCACCCCGACAGTGAGGTCACAGCAGGGCTGTGAAGTCACAGAGCCCCGTGGTCCCACAGCACCACAATGACCGACCACTCAGTCCCTGACTGCAACTGTGGTGGCGGCGGCGGTAGTGGCGGCGTTTGGACAAAAATTACTGGACAGAGATTGTACAGCAGTGGTGTCAGGACAGCGGTGTCAGGACAGCGGTGTCAGGACAGCAGCGTCAGGACAGCGGTGTCAGGACAGCGGCGGCAGCAGTAGCTGCCGGACGGTGTGAGGGCGAGGGGCCATGGCCCTTGCTCTCCGCCTCTTCCTCCTCCTCCTCCTGGCAGTGGCCCTGCACGCCAGGGCTGCCCAGGCTGCTCCGGTGCCAGCGCGGGGAGCAGGTGAGCCGGAGGCCTGGGGCACCTTTCCCGGCCAGCGGGCTCTTCTCCCCGGGAAGCGTCGGCGATGGTTGTCCCCTCTGCAGCTCTGGCCATGTCCATTGACATCTGACCCCCACGGCGCTCCCAAAACTCCTTGCAGTAACACAGTTCTCTAAGGCAGGAGGGATCCCAGCATGCAATGGAAATGACTCTCACCTCTGTTTGCTTCTAGATGAGGGTGCTGGGAATTCTTTTTCAGCAGCTTGGCTAGAAGGTGGCATGGACTCCTTGGGGTCTCCCACAGGTAATTCTCAATCTCTGCTCAAGGAATAATCATTGACAACATGGCAAGAGCCAGATGATAGAAGCTTCTTTGGCTGTTGAGTTACAGGGGTGTCCGCAGGGAGGACTTTTCCAGCTTCTGGGCTGGTTCCTCCACACAAAGCTGGCTCACATCGTAGGGGTAAGAAGTCTGTCCCTGCTGAACTCACAGGCTGAGCTCTGGTTTTCTCTAAACCATTCATGTCAAATGGAACTACTTCCTATTCAGGTCCTCCAAGAGGCAGAAACCGATCTCCAGGAGACAAACCATCCCAGGAGGCACTGGAACTTCTGGACCAAATGCTGAGTAAATTGCAGAGACAGAGAAGTGAGTCTGTTTCCTCACCCTGAGCTGTGAGACTCATCAGCTGGGGGCTTTAGATCCACGTGCGGACAGGCAGTGCCGGCACAGTGGGAAGGGATCCATCGCAGCCTCGCTGCCCCGCTGCTGCTTTCATGGCCCCAAGGTCTCTCCCGCTGCAGCTGCTCCCGGAGCTGGCCCTGAGTCTCGAGAGGCCCAAGGCACCAGAGCAGCCCAGAGCGGGATCCCTCCCGTGAGCCGAGGGCCAGAGCACTCCCTGGCTCCCACCCTGGGCAGGGGTCACGTGTCTCCTGAGAAAGCCTGACTCCATCCCCTTGGGCTGTGGGAGCTGTCCTCAAGGCAGGGAAGGATGGGTCTGGCACTGCCTGCTGCAGTCTTCCCCAGGGCTTTAGCCA
>NW_020886425.1:0-2746 GCF_003945725.1 Corapipo altera
TTCCGGGAGATAGGGAACACGGGTTCCTGAAAAGTTTGCTTAAAAGCCTTTCAGGAGGCGAACGGGTAGTTCGCCATCCCAGGTCAGAACCAGTTAGCCTAGGGCTGTTTGGTTTGGAGGGGACGCCCTCCGGTGCTCTGACGCTGTGGAAGAGCCGGTGGGGCTCTGGAGTCAATGTGACTCGGTAAATAGCTGAGAGGTTACGTTAACAGCATCATAACCCCAAAGTAACAAGTTTGAATCTCAGTGTGTGACTGTGGTTTGTTTTTGTTTTGCAAGCATAGGTTGTGTGGATTCAAAATTTAAGATCCCTGAAGAATTCCCCCTAAGTCTGGTTTTAAAACATTGGAAGACTTTAACTAGTTCTGAGACAACTTTAAAGAAGGAAGAACTGTGTAGGCTGTCTGTAAATACCTGGCCGTTGTTTGGACAAATGAGAGGAGTAGCATGGCCGGAATTTGGTCCGTTTGAACTGAACACAGTGTTTCAATTAATCTCGTTTTTACATGTAGAACAGAGGTGGCGGAAAATTCGATACGCAGAGTTGTTTTTGTCCCTATTAACACGCCCTGGATTGGGGGTGGAAGATAAGAGAAATGAAAGCTCAGAAAGGGCAGAAAGATCAGAAGCAGAATTAGAAAAAGAGAGAAAAGATTGAGTTAAAACTACCCCCGTCTCACGAGTTTTATTTAAAAACACAGAGAATGGGGATTTAAATGTGTTAATATCACCGGATGGGAGAGAAAACAGCCCGGGAGCTGCAGGAGGAGCGGCCCCGGGACCGGTTCCTGCTGAGCCGGCAGGAGCCATTGGCGGACCCCTGGTGTGGATATGGCTGCACCGGGAGGGATTAGGTAAATTAAAGCCTCTGGAGAAGTTAGCTCGGGTCCAGCGGGAGCAAGTCCTGTCGTTTTGGCTGGAGTACGCAGAGGTGCAGGTGAAATCAGCTTTTGTTGAAGCTGCTTGCAGCGCGGTAGAGCAGAACGAGAGTTATGCAGATGCTGCGGAGCTTGCTAGCCCAGAGATAACATCTAGTTTAGTTGCAACAGGAGTAATAGCAGGAGAAACTCCTGGCCCCACAGGGGCAATGGTTGCGGGGGCTGCCCTGCCTGTTCCAGTGAGCAGAGAAGCAGTCTGTAGCTCTGCAGCAGCTAGTAGCTTTGCCGGGGCAGATAAAGTTGTCATAGCAACAGCAGAAGTGAGCTCAGGAGTAGAGGAACAAGTAACAGCTGAAGTTGATAGTTGTATCGGTAACAGAGTAGTGAAGGCTGAAAAGTCAGCTTTTAGTAAGATTGCTTTTGGTGTAGTAACATCAGAGAAAGTTATTATAGATGCGGCATCTGTTGTAGAAACAAAAGAAATTTTAGAAGTCACAGCGAAAGCGCCGCCGGAATTGGCCAGTGTAAACGCGGCAGGCGTAAGAGTCGCTGATCTAGACAGTGACAGTGAAGCGAACGCGTCGGCCCCGGGGGGGGTGACGGCCCCAAATGTAGATGTGTTTGTGAGAGCGAGTAGCCCAGCACCACGGATGGGTGCTCAGGCAGTTGATTTAATCGGTGGCGATAGCGATACGAGAGCTGTAAGAACAAAGCTGCATGCCCCGAGTGCAAGAGAGACCCTAAAGTTTACGGCAAACTGTGCTGTTGTAGAAACAAAGACAAGAGAAATGAGTTGGGTCAAAATGTGTGAAACCAGGCAAAAGGCAAATGAGTCGCCCACAAACTTTTTGAACAGGTTGAAAGATATCGTTAGAAAATATATTGATAGTGATTTAGAATCAGACTTGGGAAAGAGACGCCTGGTATACCTGTTTGTGGGACAGCCCACAAAAGATATAAAGAGGAAATTATTAGAGATAGCTTGGGCAGTATATCAGAACAGAAAGCAGAAAGCTAGTACGGTGGGCGGAGAGACGCTTATAAGAACAGCCATTGCCACGGCAACGGAACTCCCGGCTCAGAGAGCAGGGGAGGCTTCTGGAACGGCCGTTACCACGGCAACGGAACTGGCTGGTGCCGTGAAGAAAAGTGTTACCTGTGTGTGATACAGTGAGAATGTGTGTGACAGGAAAAGATCCGGGGACAGAGAAAGCGAAATTAGAGCAGAGAGCGATCCCGAAGTTTAAAACTGTGACGAGCACAATAAATCGGAGACAGGAAAAGCTAGTCCTAGTTGTTGCTCTGACTAGTGGAGAAGTTTTAGTTCCTGCTAGTGTGGTCCAGGCAGAGACGGCAGATGCGAGTGCCGGAGCAGCGTTAACCAGGCGCACAGAAAGAATGGGTCCAACTGCGGGACAGGCAAAATCTGGGTTTGATACAGGAGCTGCTGTCGCCTTTGCAGACAGAGCGGGGGCCGCAGCAGGGGCAAAGGCAAATTATTTCCTGGCTGTAGCCAGCACGAGCGGAGCAACTCGTAACCCCTTAGCGGCTGCGAGCAAGAGATCGGCTGGGGTGCAGAGGCTGCAAGAGAGCCTAGAATGGTGTCTGTGGCTGGAGTCCCAGCCCAACCTAACACAGGACCCTCTGGCTGCGCCATTGGGGGCGAAGACAGAGCTGTTGCTTCCACTCCAGCCCTCCCAAACCTGCATAATCCGTGCCCTCCCATCAGACCGAAAGGGGGGAGGGGAAAACAAAATCAGTTTTTACAATGTTATGGGTGCATAGGAATTTTTGAAATCGCTAAGCAAGTTACCAGCCACTGCTTGACACGTCAAAAAGTGAATAAAAAGGTTATGAGAAGTACTCCT
>NW_020886425.1:2846-6404 GCF_003945725.1 Corapipo altera
AGATGGAAATATCTACTAGTAATAATAGACTATCTGACCCACTGGGTGGAAGCAATACCTACGGGAAGGGCTACAACAAATTTTGTAATCAAAGTACTACTTGAAAATATAATTCCTAGATATGGAATGGTATATAGTATAGATTCAGACAGAGGAACTCATTTCACCTCAAAAATACTTAAAGGAATGACAATTGCGTTAGGAATCATGTGGAAACACCATACTCCTTGGCACCCCCAAAGTTCAGGGAGAGTTGAGTGAATGAACCAGACTCTAAAGTAAGCCCTAACTAAATTGATGATTGAAACTCAGATGTCATGGATTAAGTGTTTACCCCTGGCCTTACTGCGTATTCGGACCCAACCCAGGACAGACCTCGGTCTATCACCATATGAAATGCTTTATGGAATGCCTTATATCTGGCTAAAGGATGCAGTAGGTGACTATAACAATATTGATGCCAAATTAAGACCATACATACAAACACTTGCAAAAGAAATAAGAGAACTAGGAGCCTTAGCCCAAACAGCACCATTAGATTTCAAGATACATGAAATAAACCCTGGGGATTGGGTCCTAATAAAGAGATGGAAAGAAACTTCTTTAACCCCATTTTGGGAAGGTCCCTTCCAGGTACTGCTCATGACAGAGACCGCAGTGCATACAGCAGAACGAGGGTGGACACACGCGACCAGGGTGAAAGGACCTGTTGCTCCACCACCCCTGAAAGAGTGGACTGTGTCATCAACGCCTGGAGACCTACGACTTAAACTCCAAAAGAGACCTTTATGAATTCATCACCTGAATGGAGAAGACATATCGAAGGCTGGAATGAATTATCCCCAGAACAAAGAGACTTAAAGGCCCGACAGGTATTTCCTGAAAGTTTCAGTATAAAACCTAGCCTGAGATCCTGGTTTCAATTGGTCCCAGGACAAATTCTTAGGAGACAGCGGTTTGTTTCCTGGAAAGAAGGAGCCATCCCCTGGCAGAGTGGAGGGTCAGGTGCATATTTTACTAATCGTTTAGTTAACCCAATCCTTGTGTTAGCTTGTGACCTTGAAAAAGAAGATCCCCTAACTCCTGGACCGCCACCACCAGATCGCATACGCTGTATAAAACATCCGTGGGCTCAGCATGATGGTTGGGTAGAGTGTCAGTGTAGGCACTGTCACCGTAAATGGTCCTGTGTGGCCTTTAACCGACATATACATTGCCCTGAGTGTCGTGACACGCAAGGAGATCAACCCCAATTAGAGTCAGTACAGATAAATAAGCTGTTCTGTGAGTGGGAATTGTCATTACCAGTAAATTGGGAAATATTTGAAACTGACTGGTATGCAGCATTAAGATACAGTGTGATGAAATTTTCTGGAGAAATAGCCCAAATTGACTGCCCCCGGATGACTTTAACTTTATAGACCCCATGTAAAGAATGTCACAATGGCTAACAATTTATATATTGATTAATTAGTGGGAATAACAATTTTGTTAATAGAATCCGTTGTTGTGAGATAAAGTGAACCTTTACCTGGGAACGGAAAAACTGGGCCTTAATTAAAGTAGAAAATCTAAAAGGGGCAAGACCAGGTTAACCTCTGAACCTGCCACTGAAAGCCAGCCACGGGATGCAACCCCGTTTGGGCATGGGCCGTGGAGGCTTAAGTTATGCTGGACCCTTTTGGATACTCTTCTGCTTTTGGGCTCACGTCCTGTCTGACGAGTGTACAAAATGCTACCAAATTACACGATACAAAGGCCGTATGATTCAAAGCTTAAGCTACCACTCATTTGTCAACAAAGTCTGCTATGACTCTAGACAACTGAACACTTGCAACACGGGTTCTCGGCAACTATGGGTAGCAAAAAATTTAGGAAAAGGGGGAACCAGGCTGGGACTTAGTTGTCCTAAGGGAGAAGAATGGATTTGTTTCACTCAAGAAGGCCATTGGGACATTTCTGATGGTGGTGGAATGCAGGATTTGAAAAGGGAGGAAATAATAAAACAGAGGGTGCAAACTACATTAAAGGAAACCACACAAGGAAAGCCTTCCAACACAGGTGACTTATACCAGAAATTGAAAGACAAACTAGGAGAAGATTGGCAACTCCCGGGTAATGGAACTAACCTATATATTGATCTAATGGAACATATTATTCAAACCTTAAATTTACCTAAGTGCTGGATTTGTAGTGGACCTTTGATGACAGAAGAGTGGTCCTGGAAAGGTACTGGTCTCACCCCATGGGAAATTTTAAAATGGAATCATTCCCAGAAAGCATCAGAATCTAGGCCCCAAGGTTGGATTTTAATTTCTGATGTAGTTGGGCAAGAATGCATTGAACGGAGAGGTAGGGAAACATATAAAACTAAAGTAGGAGAGTCCCCATGCCTATCAGTGAAAATAATCAATACTACAGGAGAATACTGGTGGCCAAAAAAACCGTTAGGATATTGGACTAACAATATGACTGCAGATTGTACTTGGCATGATGAAGCTCAAAGCTGGTGGTGTAATGAAACAAACTTGAGAAACCCTTTTGAGAGCATAAAAGAATTAAAAATATATTGGGACCAAGCAGGTAGTACCGATTTAGAATGGGTAGCTCCAGAAGGATTATTTTGGATATGCGGAGAGCGAGCATATACACAGCTCCCTAAAGACTGGAGAGGAGTCTGTACACTAGGTATAATCCAACCGGGGTTCTTCTTACTGCCCCCTGAAAAAGGTGTGAGTTTAGGTGTACCTTTGTATGATGATTATGGAATCATACGCCGAGAAAAAAGGGATGACATTGGAGGAACCCAAAAGTGGTACGATGATGAATGGCCTCCTGAACGAATCATTGCTACTTACGGACCAGCTACTTGGGCCCAAGATGGGACCTGGGGTTATCGAACCCCCATATACATGCTAAATAGAATTATCCGCCTTCAAGCAGTCATGGAAATAGTAGCCAATAAGACAATTCAAACTCTGGATCTAATCACAAGTCAGCAATCAAAAACTCGAGCAGCTGTGTATCAGAATAGGCTTGCCTTAGATTATCTGTTAGCCGAAGAAGGGGGTGTGTGTGGTAAATTCAACACTTCAGATTGTTGTTTACAAATTGATGATAATAGACAGGCAGTTATGGATATTGCACAGGATATCAGAAAACTGACTCATGTACCTGTACAGAAATGGAATTCCATGCTCGACAGCCAGTGGTGGGATAACTTGTTAGGAACAGCTTGGTGGAAGAAAGTAGGATTCTTTTTATTATGCGCGTTGGCCAGTATAATATTTTTACCATGTTTAATTCCTTGTTTCATTAGATTGATAGTTTCTGTAGTACAAGGAATGCAAATATCAACAATGCCGATTGATCCAAAGACGGCTCAAAGTGCCAAAGTACTGTTAGTCACTAGAACTCCACCTTCCCGAGATGAAGAAAATGTCAAATTAATATTGTCCAGATTAGAACAAAAAAACTCGAATCAATAATTTTATAGAAAGAGAGGAGGGATTGTGATAAACTGAGAGAATGATTCGAGCTAATTAAGAGAAAACAGTG
>NW_020886426.1:0-6398 GCF_003945725.1 Corapipo altera
AAAAAAAGAAAAAAGACAAAAAAAAAACAAAAAGGAAAAAGAAAAAAGGTTTTGCCTGGATTGTTTTGTTTTACTGAGAGTTTCACCTGATTCGTAATTCACCTCCTTTGCACTTTTTCCAGAAAACTTTGTTGCCATCAGTTTTCCCTGGAAGCTTCGAATCCAAGGAAAAGACGTTTTCCAAGCCCTGTTCTAAAAATTAAAACGTGAAATTCTCAATAACCTCTTGAACTTGTCTTGGGAAGTGGATGTTTCCCAAAGCCAGAGCAGGGAGAGGGAACAACTTAAAAATTTCACAGGGAAAGTGTTTCCAGCGAAATTCCATAAGAAATAAATTAAATAAAATTAAATCAATTAATACTTTTCTCACTCAGCACTGATCCAACAGATCAGCTCAAAATAACACTCCCCAATAACAAAATTATTGTATTTTCCCATTTTTTGTGGGGTTTTTTTGTCACTCAGCCTGTCTGAGGAAGGGAATTTTAAATCTTAAATTTTAAAACTTAAATATAATTTCTTTATTAAATTTTTCACTGTTACTGACACAAATGACCACCAAGTCCCCTAAAAAAATTCTGTATATTGTATTTTATAGAACTGCCTAACAGATTTTATATGTCTAACAAGTAGTAATAGTAGCAATAACTGTGAATAAATAAGAATTAATATATAGTATATAAGAATAATATATATTATAAATATAATCATATGAATAAAAAAGAAAATAATAGGTTATTTTTGGATAAAAATTGGGCTTTCTACGAGCTTAAATTCCCACTAAATCCCCCAAAATCAGAGCAAAAGAATGGAAAAATATCCAGGAATTAAAATAGGAGGCATTTGGGTTTTTTGGGATTAAATGAAAAGCCAGAGGAACAACTGATTTTCCATCAGGCCAAGATTATTATCCCTTAAAAAAAGTTACAGGCTGTGGCAAAAACCAACTACAAACCATAAGTTTTGAACAGTATCCCTAAAAAATGAAATATTTATAAGAATGAATCAACATCATAATTTTGTAAATATAAAAAATCCCTTTCAAACTTGATATTTAATTATATTTATTAATTTTATAAGTGATGCTGCCAATGTTGACCTGGATTTTCATGCCCCAGGAAGTATTTTAGGGGTTATACCTAATTTCTTTATATATATATATATATATATATAATATAAATATGTATACTTTTTATATATATATATAATAAATATGTATATATTTTATACATATATATATTTAAGGGGGGATTCTGAAAATCCCCTGGAAAACCTGCAGCAATTCCACAATCCATCAATCCTGACTGGGCCATCCCAGGTTTGTCACCCAACAGGGATTTTTCCCAAGGAATGTGCAGGGGGAGCAAGTGGAGGGTTTCTTCTTTGGGTGGAAAAATCAGGTTTGGGAATTTAAAATATGTGGTATTTGGTTTTTTTGGGATTAGCATCAAATGAAAGGCCAGAGGAACAACTGATTTTCCATCAGGCCAAGATTATTATCCCTAAAAAAAGTTAAAAGTCTTGGGAAAACCATCTACAAACCATAATTTTGGAACACCACCACTGAAAAATGAAATATTTATAAGAACAAATCAACATCATGACTTGAAAAATATCAGACATTCGGATTTTTGGGGGGATTAGCATTGATTTAAAAGCAAGCAGCTTTTAATTTCAGGAGCTTTTCAGTCAGGGGCCAAGTTCAAATCCCAAAATTTCCCATCTGCAAAGCGGGAAAGGCCCGAAAGTCACACGCAGAGCTCTGAGAGGGGATTTGCAGCAGAGAGGGGTTTATGTCAACCAACAAAAAAAAAGAGAAAAACCCTAAAAGGAACTGTCTTTCCCTCAGCCTTAACTCCCTAATCCCAGACTACATTTAGACATCTCTGCCAAAGAAAGATCCAGCCCGAAAATCCGCCGCGTTTCGGTGTCTAAACCGTCATATTTTGGGCAAGACAAACGGCTCCTTTTTTATTTCAGCTCAGGAACAGCGACTGGCAGCAAAAGCTGATTAGAGAGAGAGGGGAAAAAGGAATTTTCTTTTCAAGTTGAGGGACTTTCCAGCTTCGAGATTTAAGGCTCGGGCTGTGCCTGTCAGGCTGGGGAAATTCGGTGTTTCTCGGATGACATAAAGTTCATATCAAAGGATTCGGGGTTTTAATGATTAAAAAGGCCCAAGTTGCAAAATTGGTAGAACTTGGGAAGTGGCAGAATCTTGGAGGAGCAGCTGAGGATCCAGGAGGCAGCTGGATAATTAAAGTTGATTTCTGTCATGGAAGTTTGAAGGGCCGACGAGAAGCACCTGGAATGTTGAGGGAGCTCTGGGGAGAAGGATTTGGGGGTGTTGGGGGGTGAGAATTCCAATCCCATCCTGAGCTGATCCCAGGGATTCTGCCCCTCTGCCCCCCTCAGCTGAGACCCCCCTGCAGAGCTGCTCCAGCCCTGGGAACAGCACAGGAAGGACGTGAAGCTGCTGGAGAGAGTCCAGAGGAGGCTCCAGGAGGATCCGAGGGATGGAGGACCAGTGGAAATTCCTCGTCTTGCCTTGGGTAGAACCACAAGTTTGTGGTGGAATTTGGGAGAATTTTATTCTTAATTTAAGCCAATTATCACCAGGCAAGTATCTCACAAATGATGAGTTTGGAGCAAGTGCTTATTTGCCTTTAATTCCGAGGACATCATAATTTTTTGGATTCACGGAATGTAGACCCAGATATCCTCTAATCTGAATTTGGTAAACTCCAGGATTAATGATCTCTGTTCATGGGAATAAAATCGACCCTTTATTCATCATATCCTCTAACCTGAACTTGGGAAATGCCAGGATTAATGATCTCTGTTCATGGGAATAAAATCAACCCTTTATTCATCACATCTCACATTCCCAACATTCCTTTAGCTGTTGTTCCCTCTCCCTGCTCTGGCTTTGGGAAACATCCACTTTCCAAGAGAAAGTGTCAACAGGTTATTAAGAATTTAACATCCTAATTTTTAGAACAGGTCTTGGAAAAATATCATTTCCGTGGATTCAAAGCTTTTAGGGAAACCTTCCAATGGCAACAAAGTTTCCCTAAAAAAACCACAAAGGAGCAGAGAGGGGGGTTTTGACTTCCTTCCACTTGATATCAAATGATATAAAGGCCTTTAGAAAAATCCAGATGTGCAGAAAAAGCTGATTTTTTTCTGTGCTGTCAGAATATTCCACATGGTTCAAGGAGAATATTTTGGGAATATTCAACACAAGAGCTGCTCTTGGCTGGGATGATGAGGCAGGGGAGGATGTAGGGCCAGTGGAAACATCCTGGTCTTGCCTTGGGTAGAACCACAGACTTGTGGTGGAATTTGGGAGAATTTTATTCTTAATTTAAGCCAATTATCACCAGGCAAGTATCTCACAAATGATGAGTTTGGAGCAAGTGCTTATTTGCCTTTAATTCCGAGGACATCATAATTTTTTGGATTCACGGAATGTAGACCCAGATATCCTCTAACCTAAACTTGGTAAATGCCAGGATTAATGCCCTCTGTTCATGGGAATAAAATCAACCCTTTATTCATCACATCTCACGTTCCCAACCCTCCTTTAGCTGCCAGGCCTTTTGGTTTCTCTCTCTAAAGCAAGTTTTCTTAATTCTCGTAATCCTGTGTCATCCTTGTGACTCTCCTCTAACATTTCTGCTTTTTCAGTGTCTTCTTGATATTCCAGCTGTGCCTGTTCCAGGGGCAATGGGTCTCTTTGTTCCTATTCTCTTTATTTTTCTCCTCCCAGACCCAGTGTCACCCCGGCAGGTCGGACTGGTGAGTTGACTCGAGTCTGTAGGTGAATAAAAGTTGGGTTTTTTATGATTCCATCCTGACCTCCTGACAGTAGGAGCGGTGTTTGGTTCTTACTTGCATGATTAGAAAGAAAGTGCCTGATTTAGGAAGGAATTCCTGTCTGGGGAGGATGGGGAGGCCCTGGAATAGAATTCCCAGAGAAGCTGTGGCTGCCTCTGGATCCCTGGAATTGTCCAAGGCCACGTTGGATGAACTTGGAGCAACCTGGGATAGAGGAAGGTGTCCCCGCCCATGGCAGAGAGTGAAACAAAATGGTCTTAAAGGTCCTTTTCAACCCAAACTATTCCAGGATTCTGGAGTCCCTCTGCTCTGGAGCCAGGCTGGGAGAGCTGGAGGGGTTCCCCTGGAGAAGAGAAGGCTCCAGGGAGACCTGAGAACCCCTTGCAGGACCTAAAGGGGCTCCAGGAGAGCTGGAGAGGGACTGGGGACAAGGGAGGGAGGGACAGGACACAGGAAATGGCTTCAAAGTTATTTAGATGGGATATTGGGAAGGAATTCCTGGTTGGGAGGGTGGGGAGGTCCTGGTACAGGTTGTCCAGAGAAGCTGTGGCTGCCCCTGGATCCCTGGAAGTGTCCAAGGCCAGGTTGGATGAACTTGGAGCAACCTGGGCTGGTGGAAGGTGTCCCTGTCCGTGGCAGGGGTTGGGATTGGATGATCTTTAAGGTCTCTCCCAACCCAAACCATTCTACAATTCCATGATTGTACAAAACACTCAGAAAACCCAAGTGCCAAGTTTGGGATGAGCAAACCTCGATGCTGCCACCACACAGAGGGGGACACCAGGATTTGTTCTCCTCCCTAAGTCTCCAACTGCTTTCTAAGCACATGTCCCTGCCCAGACAAGTATATATATAATTTCTACATACACCAGATTGCAACATGGAAGTTAAAACCATCTAAACCAACCAAAAATATCTATTTAAAATGAAAACATCTCGGAGTATCAGCTCTAGCACTGGTTCAAATGTAGATTTTCCACAGTAAGTCTTCATTATTTCTACAAAAATGTAAATATCCACCAGATTTGTTGCCACTACTTGAGATGGCCCATTTCCTTTTTTTTTTTCCTTTTTTTTAGAAATGCAAACTAATGCATCTGTTGGCTGCAGATATAAAAGCAGGATCTCCCAGCTCTATTTAACTATGCAAATAACATTTTTTTGGGAGGGGGTGTCTTGCACACACAAAGTGTTTACACACGTTCTTTCTGCCTGAGTAAATTCAGAGCTCAAATTAAAGCATATTCTCAGTGTTAATTTGAAAAGATCAAACTCACACGAGGCAGGAATACCAATATTTTCATCTTTCCTAACAGAACTCATTCTACATGTGGGGGGAAAAAAAGCAGAAGAGATGTTTTATTAAACACCCAGATCCCAGCTATGCCTAAAATCCTCCTTTTAACAAGTTCTGAGCATCATCTGCTGCAACTCCTACTGATAATTGGCTGCCAGGAATTGGGGCTAAATTAATAAAACACACAAGATTGCTGCTACAAAATGCCCAGTATTAATTGAAGCACTCAAGATCTCATTAGCTCCGAGAGCATAATGGGGTTTTGATTAGGTAGATTATTAAGCTCCCTTCCCTGATTGCAGGCAGAACCTCTTCAGGTGTTGCAGAGTAGGAATTGCTGGAAAAAAAACCTTTTCCATTCCAGGAAAAAACGTGGTAAAAACTGATCCTGGATCATCATTTATTGGGGGAGCAATTCAGATCCAACAGCAAAATGAAAATAAAAAGGGACTGGTTGGTGAAGCAGGCAAAGAACATTCTCCACTCAATCCACATTTCCTTTATAGAATCAGAGAATAGAATCAGAGAATCATAGAATCACAGAATCAGCTGGGTTGGAAGGGACCTCCGAGATCATCCAGTCCAACCCTTGATCCAACCCCGCCGTGGTTCCCAGCCCATGGCACTGATGCCACATCCAGTCTGTCCTTAAACACCTCCAGGGATGGAGAATCCACCCCTTCCCTGGGCAGCCCATTCCAAAGGCTGAGCACCCTCTCTGCAAAGAAATTCTTCCTAATCTCCAGCCTAACCCTCCCCTGGCACAGCTGAAGACCGAGCCCTCTTGTCTTGCTGAGAGTTGCCTGGGAAAAGAGACCAACAACCCCTGGCTCCCCCCTCCTGTCAGGGAGTTGCAGAGAGTGAGGAGGTCTCCCCTGAGCCTCCTCTTCTCCAGGCTGAGCCCCCCCAGCTCCCTCAGCCTCTCCTCACAGCACTTGTGCTCCAGTCCCTTCCCCAGCCTCGTTGCTCTCCTCTGCACCTGCTCCAGCCCCTCCATGTCCTTCCTGAGCTGAGGGCCCAGAGCTGGACACAGCACTCCAGGGGTGGCCTCCCCAGCGCTGAGTCCAGGGCAGGAATCACTTCCTTGGACCTGTTGGCCACCCTGTTCCTGAGCCAGGCCAGGATCCATTGGCCCTCTTGTCCCCCTGGGCACACTCTGGCTCCTGTTCAGCTTCCTGTCCATCCCCACTCCCAGCTCCCTTCCTGCCTGGCTGCTCTCCAGCCCCTCTGGCCCAGCCTGGAGCTGCCGGGGGTTGTTGTGGCC
>NW_020886427.1:0-6397 GCF_003945725.1 Corapipo altera
ACCTTCCAGCGATCCCACAGCGCCCCCTGCCGACCACAACCAGGTACTGCAGGTCCTGCACCTTCCAGCGAACCCACAGCGCCCCCTGCAGGCCACAATTGAGACTGTGCTAAGGGACAGGAGGGTATTCATTTAGAATTCTTGTTGTTATTGTTGTTTTCTGGTTACTGTTTTTGCTAACATATATATATATATATCTTTTTAATAAAGGGTTGTTACTTCTTCTGGTTTTTTTTTTTTCTTTTCCACATTTTCCTCGAGTAAAGCCCCTTAATTTGACATTACAATTGCAGAGAGAGAGAGGAGTTTGGTCTATCTCATAACTCATCCTCTTTAGCAAACAGTCCAGTTTCATTTAAACTGCGACATTTTTGGCGCCCAACGTGGGGCCCGAAAGAGGAAAAGTGGAAAAAAGAATAACTACCCTTTGTGTGAGTTACACGCAGTTTGAACCGCTTGTGTGACTGACACGCGTTTTGAACTTGTAGGCACCATGATGTCAGGGGTTGCTGCTTTCCTCTGGTATATAACCATGCCAAGATATCTGTCCCACCTGTCAATGTATTTCAGTTCAGATACTAGAACCCTCATGGCAATAAGTGCTTTTGAGTTTGCGCATTGGGTATATGACACGGCAAACTCAGCACCTGTGATTTTCATCCGGAATATGTCCTCAAGGATGTACTACTGCTCTAGCCTAAGCTGTTTCCTCTGGGGTTCTAAGGATAATAGCACCTATTCCTATGGAGACACACAGGGGAATGCATGCGCCCAACCCTTTATTCAGTTCCCTTTTGGGTACAACACAACGGCCTCTGGGAAGTTTAAATCCTTTTTAGATGTCAGAGATATGTCAATTGTTGGGCTCTTCATCCTAGTTTGTGCCATTATAGTATACCTGATATATCAAGCAAAGGCCAAGAATTACCGAGAAGGCATTCAGGAGCCCGTCCCAGGGGCGGAAAACCTCGAGTGGCATGGGTTATGGGAGGACATGGGTAAATTCCTAGAAAGTTGCTCAGCTCCCATAACATGGAAGCTCACCCTTGAACAACTCCTGAACCCTACAAAAATAATGAAAGCTGTGAGGGAGAGAGGTCGTGATGGATCCATGGAGAGGCAATTGGCAGCTGCATGTGGGGCCTTGGCCATCGCTTACAGGAAGTTGCTTGGTATGGTGCAACACTTCCAGGGGAAAGGAAAAGATGAGAACAAGATTCCTAATACCAAGGCCAAAACTAAGGGGCAGACTAAGCCAACGGAGGTTGCCCCTGTCCAAAGGAAGAAATATAAAGCCAAATCAGTTCGCCCAGTTGACGATGATGAAGAGGCAGGACCCTCACAAGCGGCTGCTCCAGAGCCAGAAATCATCACTGAGTCTTTATCGTACAATAACCTCCGGAATTTACGGACAGATGTTGCTCGTCGTCCGAGGGAGCCCGTTCTGGCCTGGATGATCCGAGTTTGGGACTCTACAGGTGATGCTGTAAACCTTGATGGCGGTGAAGCGAGGTTCCTGAGATCTATCGCCCAAGATTCGGGCATTGAGGAGGTATTTGTGAGGGAATCGAAGTCCCTGTCTCTCTGGGCACGGCTTGTGGATGGTGTGAGGGAGAGGTTCATTTACAGAGAGTCCTTGCAGTCAGATCATTATACCAAGAGCTGGAAGACCATAGAAGAAGGAATCCTACGGCTGAGAGAATTGGCATTGCTGGAAGTATTGTTTGGAAGGGATGGGCAATCTACCAACGATCCTGACAAGGTTAAGTGTACACCACAGATGTGGTGGAGCTTCATACGTATGGGGCCATCCACACATAAAGGTTACCTGACATCATTGCAGGCTGGGGAGAAACGGGAGCCAGTGATGTCTGTAATAAACAAACTTCGATTGTACGACAGTATGGTCGAAGGACCGCTACAGGCTCACATCTTCTCTGTAGAGACAATGATTAATGAACTCAAGGAATTAACTACGGACTTGAAAGAGAAGATTGAAGGAAACAATTTCCATATGGCCCCAGTGAAAACCAGACGCCACCCAGCTAGAGAGAGAGGACAGACCTCACGAACTGAGTTGTGGTACTTCCTAACTGACCACGGAGAGGACATGAGACGGTGGGACAGGAAACCTACCCGTGCCCTAGCAGCCCGAGTACAAGAGTTGAAGGAGAAAGAAAAGGGGAAGTCTGCAAAAGTGAGTGCTGCACCAGTATCCTGCGGGCAGGGATCTGACCCGCTAGAGGGTACCTCCTGTCAACACTCGCAAGAGGGAAACGGTGACTGGCAGGATGAAGACGAATGTTAGAGGGGCCCTGCCTCTAGCCAGGTAGAGGCACGGGACAACCGTGTCTATTGGACTGTGTGGATCAGATGGCCTGGCACATCAGACCCACAGAAATATCAGGCTTTGGTTGATACTGGCGCTCAGTGTACGTTAATGCCCTCGGGACATGTGGGACCGGAGACTATTTCCATTTCTGGGGTGACTGGAGGATCTCAAGAGTTGACCATAGTGGAAGCTGAGGTGAGCTTGACCGGGAAAGACTGGCAGAAACACCCCATTGTGACTGGTCCAGACGCCCCATGTATCTTGGGCATTGACTACCTCAAGAACGGGTACTTCAAGGACCCCAAGGGACATAGATGGGCTTTTGGAATAGCTGCTGTGGAGACCGAGGCGGTTAAACAGTTGAACTTGTTGCCCGGCCTCTCGGAATGCCCTTCGGCCGTAGGGTTGCTGAAAGTCAAGGAACAGCAAGTGCCAATCGCCACCACAATAGTGCATCGCCGGCAGTACCGGACGAACCGAGACTCTGTGATCCCCATCCATAAGATGATCCGTGAGCTGGAGAGCCAAGGAGTGATTAGCAAGACCCATTCACCCTTCAACAGCCCCATCTGGCCTGTGCGTAAGTCTAATGGAGAATGGAGACTGACTGTAGACTATCGTGGCCTGAACGAAGTCACCCCACCGCTGAGCGCTGCTGTTCCAGACATGTTGGAGCTCCAGTATGAGCTGGAGTCCAAGACAGCGAAGTGGTATGCCACTATTGACATTGCAAACGCATTCTTCTCCATTCCCTTAGCAGCAGAGTGTAGGCCACAGTTTGCTTTCACCTGGAGGGGCGTGCAGTACACCTGGAACCGACTGCCCCAGGGGTGGAAACACAGTCCTACCATTTGTCACGGACTGATCCAGGCCACATTAGAGAAGGGTGAGGCTCCAGAACACCTGCAATACATTGATGACATCATCATATGGGGGGACACAGCAGAGGAGGTTTCCGAGAAAGGGAGGAAAATCATCCAGATCCTCCTGAGAGCCGGTTTCGCCATAAAGAAGAGTAAAGTTAAGGGGCCTGCCCGAGAGATCCAGTTCCTGGGAGTAAAATGGCAAGATGGGCGTCGTCAGATCCCGATAGAGGTCATCGATAAGATTACAGCAATGGCCCCACCAACCAGCAAGAAGGAAACGCAAGCTTTTCTGGGTGCCATAGGTTTCTGGAGGATGCATATCCCGGAGTACAGTCAAATCGTAAGTCCCCTCTATCTGGTAACTCGGAAAAAGAATGATTTTCAGTGGGGCCCTGAACAGCAACAGGCATTCGAACAGATTAAACGAGAGATTGCACACGCTGTAGCCCTTGGGCCAGTCAGGACAGGGACAGATGTGAAAAATGTGCTCTATTCTGCAGCTGGGAATAAAGGTCTCTCCTGGAGCCTCTGGCAAAAGGTGCCTGGTGAGACTCGAGGCCGCCCACTTGGGTTCTGGAGCCGGAGTTACAGAGGATCTGAAGCCAACTACACCCCAACAGAGAGAGAGATCCTAGCGGCTTATGAAGGAGTACAAGCTGCCTCCGAGGTGATTGGCACAGAAGAACAGCTGCTCCTGGCACCTCGACTACCAGTGCTGAGCTGGATGTTTAAGGGAAAGGCACCCACCACGCATCATGCCACTGACGCTACATGGAGTAAGTGGATCGCTCTGCTCACACAGCGTGCCCGTATTGGAAATCTGAATCGCCCTGGGATCCTAGAAGTCATCACAAACTGGCCTGAAGGGGAGAGTTTTGGTCTAGCAGAGGAAGAAGAAGAGCAAGTGATACGGGCTGAGGAAGCCCCAGAATTCGATAAACTACCAAAAGAGGAAATGCGCTACGCCCTCTTTACTGACGGTTCCTGTCGCCTTGTAGGAATGAAGCGTAAATGGAAAGCGGCTGTATGGAGCCCCGTCCGACAAGTTTCAGAAGCTATTGAAGGGGAAGGAGAATCGAGCCAATTCGCAGAGCTTAAAGCTGTCCAGTTAGCATTAGACATTGCTGAACGGGAGAAGTGGCCAAAGCTTTACATCTACACCGACTCATGGATGGTGGCCAATGCTCTGTGGGGATGGCTGGACAGATGGAAGAAAGCCAATTGGGAACGCAGGGGAAAACCCATCTGGGCCGCTGATACGTGGCAAGACATTGCCACCCGGACAGAGAAGTTGATTGTGAGAGTCCGCCACGTAGATGCCCATGTGCGTAAAGGCCGAGCCAATGAGGAGCATCGCAACAATGAACAGGCAGACCGAGCTGCACAAGTCAAGGTGTCCCAGGTGGACCTGGATTGGCAGCACAAAGGAGAGTTATTCCTAGCACGGTGGGCCCATGATGCCTCAGGCCATCAGGGCAGAGATGCTACCCATAGATGGGCACGAGACCGAGGGGTGGACTTAACCAAGGACATTATTTCCCAGGTTATCCATGACTGTGAGACCTGCGCTACCATTAAACAGGCTAAGAGACTGAAGCCCCTATGGTATGGTGGACGTTGGAGTAAGTATAGGTATGGGGAGGCCTGGCAAGTTGATTACATCACACTGCCACGAACCCGCCAAGGTAAGTGCTTTGTGCTTACCATGGTGGAAGCCACCACTGGATGGCTGGAGACGTATCCGGTGCCTCATGCTACTGCCCGAAATACCATCCTGGGCCTCGAAAAGCAAGTCCTGTGGCGACATGGCACCCCAGAGCGCATCGAATCAGATAACGGAACTCATTTCAAAAAACAGCTTAGTTGCCACTTGGGCAGAGGAGCATGGCATCAAGTGGGTGTACCACATCCCATACCACCCTGCAGCTGCAGGGAAAGTTGAACGACATAATGGACTGTTGAAAACCGCCCTGAAGGCGTTGGGTGAAGGGACAGACAAGAACTGGGATCAGCATCTAGCACAGGCTACATGGTTAGTCAACACCAGAGGTTCCATCAACCGAGCTGGCCCTGCCCAGTCAGAGCCCCTCCACACCGTGGATGGAGATAAGGTCCCCGTGATTCATGCAAGGGGTGTGTTAGGAAAAAAGGTTTGGATTAACCCTGCCTCGGGCAAAAGCAAACCCATTCGTGGGATTGTTTTTGCCCAAGGGCCTGGTTGCACCTGGTGGGTGATGCAGGAAGATGGAGAAACCCGATGTATACCTCAGAGAAACCTTACTCTAGGTTGAACTGGCTGTAACTGTAGACTTGTATCTGTATTTGTATCTACCTATTAGTGGATGTGTACATAGTTGGAACGCTGCATGTACGTATGAAGTTCAAAGATTTAATCTGATAACATGTGAAAGCATGGGAACGGAAAAAATTAGGGGTGGATAATGTTATGGGTTATAAGTTTGAGAGAGGAATTTTTTCCCTTCCCCTGCTTTCCCTGTAAGAGAAAACAGAGGTTGAGGGGGGAAGAGATTTGATTAGTCTCACAAAAGAGCTGGCATTAGCCTTACAAAAGAACTGGCTGACTCGTTTTATGGGCGATTTAGCTACGCTGAGTGGACCGGAGGCCCGGGGGCCAGGTGGGCTGGTTTTGGAGTCGGAGGCAAGGGGGAGGTGGGCTTGCTTGCCTCCCGGGGTGCAGAGAGAGCAGGAAGGTTTTTCTGTCTCTGCTGGACCCATCCAGAGCCCAGTGGAGGAGTCTCGGAGAAGCGATCTCACTGCCCAGCCCAGCTGGATTTCTCGTCCTGCTGGTTTCAACCTGCCTGGATACCCTGCTTCCCGGGAGCTGCTGTGCCTCAACGGGGAGCGTGTTTTGCCCGCGGGGGAGGAGGGGGAGTTTTCTTTGCTGAGACGCCATCGTCTGAGACTGCAGTGAGACCCTACTACCTGGGACAGCGGTGAGTGTACTGTCCGCCTTCCTTTTCGTTCCTACGGAGGTGAGGACCCCCCCATCCCCTCCTCGGCTTCCCCGCGCGGCCCGGGACCGTTCCCTCCAACCCCTCTCCCCGCGGGGTGACTGCCGGAGCCCACAGCGCCCCCTGCCGACCACAACCAGGTACTGCAGGTCCTGTACCTTCCAGCGATCCCACAGCGCCCCCTGCCGACCACAACCAGGTACTGCAGGTCCTGCACCTTCCAGCGA
>NW_020886428.1:0-6396 GCF_003945725.1 Corapipo altera
ACCTCGAGTAACAGCCCTGGAGAGTTTTAAGTGATACTACATTATTAAAGCTTTTAATTAATCTATAGCAACTCAATCAGGTTCTCATGAAGTGACCTCACTTCCCTCATCCTCCCAATTAAACACCATTTTTTGGGCCGAATCTTCATATTTTGGAGGTTTTTTTTGCTGAATCCTAACTTTTTGCAGTTTTAGAACATTCCTCTCGCTATTTCTGAGGGGTTTTTGACTGAATCTCCTTGACTTGGGTTTTTCTGGGCTGAATCTTGGTGTTTTGGAGGTTTTTATGGTCACAGGATGCCCAGTGAGTTCTAGAGATGGACTTGGGAAGGAGGAACCCCCAAACCAACGTACTCACCCCTTGTTTCCCCCACATCAGGATTTCTCCTTCCCAAAGCTTGGGCGGATGGAGGAGGAGGCTGCGAGGAAGAGGAAGATGCCTTGGGCCCCCCAGGCAGGTGAGGAGGAAGTCAGTGGCCCTTTGGGTGGATGTTGTGCTGGCTCTGTCAACCGAGCATGGCCCTGGCTGCAGGACAACCCCTCTACCGCCGCCGTCCTGCCGGGGCCGGAGTTGGGGGGATGTCCTTGTCCTTCCCTGTGGGCCAGAGGCAAATCCCCTCCCTGTCCTTCTTGCTTTCTGCCCCAGGCCCCGAGCTGAGGACGGAGAGCCCGGAGGACAAATCCCCCCCTGAGACCCTGGTGGGAGAGGCCGTTTTGAAGGGCTCCACGGCGCAGGAAGACAGCGGGGAGGAAAAGGGCCGGAGATCCCCCAGCAGGAGGGACTCCAAAGCCAGCCCAGGGTGCTCTGAGGAGGAAAGACCCAACCTTTGCCGGGAAGGTGGCCGGAGCTTGAGGTGGAGCTCTGACGTGGTGGTCCCTGAGCAGCCCTACACTTGTTGGGAATGTGGGAAAAGCTTCAGGCAGAACTCCAGCCTGATTCGACACCAGCACATCCACACAGGGGAACGGTCCTACCTGTGTAGGGAATGTGGGAAGAGCTTCCGGCTCAGCTCCAACTTCCGCACCCACCAGCCCATCCACACTGGGGAACAGCCCTACAAGTGCTTGGAATGTAGGAAGAGGTTTAAGACCAGCTCCAGTGTCCTCCTGCACCAGCGGACACACATGGATGAGAGGTCCTTCCGCTGCACTGGCTGCAGGAAGGGGTTCAACTGGAACGGCAACCTCGTCACCCACTGGTGCATCCACACAGGGAGAGACCCTACAAGTGTGGGGAGTGTGGGAAGAGCTTCCCCAGGAGCTCTGGCTTGACCAGACACCAACAGACCCACCGGTAAGGGAAGCCCTGTGAGTGCCTCAACTGCGGGAAGAGCTTTGGCCACTGCTTCCACCCCGAATGAAGCCTTTGTTGGTGAGGCAACCCCTGGAGTCCAGTGACTGTCAGTCCATCCCTTTTGACCAGAAAGGGCCAGTCCCCTTTCCCAGGGGCAACTTCTTCCAACAGAACCCTTCCTGGGGGGTGTGTGGAGATTCCTACCTTGGCTGGGGACCCCCCCAGGTCACTGCTGGAGGTTGAGAGCAGAGATATGAGCATTGGTCTGGGGCAGTTCCATCCATCTCTAATTTAGAATTATTGCTTTTCTGGCAGCTTTAGTAGAATTGTTTTAACAATTGCTTTAGTGTAGAGCACTGACCTATCTTATCTTGTACTCCTGGTAGTTTCAGTGTTGTGCAAGTTTCGAGCTGGCTTCCCACCAAGTCTCCAAAACTTGACAACAAGGCCTGCTTCTCAGAGAGGGAAGAAAAAAAGAACCACGGGAAAAAAAACTGAAAGAAGTTTGAGTAAAACGGGGTTCTTTAAAAAAAAATATATTTACAAATATATATATATACAATTTGAATATATTATCCATAACAGGGAGCTCCCGGGGGGGGAAGAAAGGGAAGGGGAAACAGGGATAAAAAGAAGCCTAAAACCAAATATCTCCTCAATATACCCGTTAATAGAGAGCTAGTCAATAAATATAAAACAAATTAAATACTTCCCTGATCGGGACAGCAGAACTGTGCAAGGCAGCAGCCAACTCCCCCACGCCTCCCGGAGAGACCGGAGATAACGGCAGGTCTGAGTAGCAGGCCCTGGTCTATATAAGCAAAGCCTGTCTACGGAGAGACCTGTCGCCTTCAGCCACCGGAAGAGAGAAGAAGAGTGAACTCTCTTATCTGCACCTTTTTATATGTTGTGTTACGGAAAGAAATAGCATGGAATGCTTCCTAAGTCATTACCCCAGTTCCTTTCTGGTTACAAGCTGGTCTCCAGGAAGGCCTAGAGTGAAACCATCACATTCTCCACCCCTTATTCCATACTATTTCTTTACATAACACCTGTATGTTGTGTTCATTTCTATCCCGCGCATATACATATATACATATATACATATAGTCCATGTTTATTTCGAGGCTGTCGTCTGTTGTTGAAGATCAGCACCAACAGCATCTCGGTTTGGATTCCTGGCCCTTTTCGTCGCAATCACAGTTCTGGTTTGGGGCTGGCTCATCGGTTTGGGCTGTCTCATCATCGGACATCCTTGGAATTAAAGAGATATCAAAAAAAGGATATAAAACATTGGCTTTCTCGGTTGCTTCCTCTCAATAAACTGTGCTTACCCCCACAGACAGGCCAGGGCTGCCAGGATCTGCAGCAGCTGGTCGGTGCCCATGTTTAGCGGGCATCCCCACGGAGCAACACAGTCTCCATGGCAGGATGAGGATCGCTCACCCCAGCAGTCCTGACACCCCATTTTATCAGCTCCACATTACACCACGTAGGGCCAGTACCCAGTATAAGGTGATGCCTGAGTGGCAGCCAAACCCCGTCTGTTCATCACCTGAGAGCAACAGTCTGTGCCTGCCCTGCTGTAGGGCAAGGGGCCAGTGACCCCTGCCCACAGAATCTGCCTCTCACCAGCATCTTTCTCACCCCTATGGACGACCTCTCCCACTGTGTTTCAAGGGTATTTGTGTCCATCTTGCAGTAGGGAGCCAAGCCAAGGAGGAACTCAGCTCTGATAATGGGGGACATCTCGTTGACTTGCTAAAAAACACAATGGATCTTTCAGTTCACTTGTGCCATAAAGTTACATTGTACAATACTCTGGCTGGTTTCACATCCTAATATAATTTCTTTCTCATGCCTCTATGCAACATTGATCATCTAATTCAAAAGGACCCCCCTTACAGCATTGCAACTCCACGTTGCTTGATTTAATGAAGGTGTTGCTTGAGAAGGTATTGCTTGATTTAATGAAGGTATTGCTTGACTTAATGAAGACAGGCTCTTTGTTTATCTTGGGAGCATTGAAAGTTGTCCATCCTGGATTTATGTTTGGCGGGAATTCTGGAACTGATACCTTTAACCCAATACTGGTGTTGCAAACATCCTGGCTGTATGATTTTTTCCTTTCAGCTACAAACAAGCTTTTCCAGGTGAGAACACATTTCTCTTTCTGACAAAATTCTAGGAATTTCTTCCCGACATCTCATCTAAACCTCCCTCTTTTATGTTAAAACCACTACCTCTTGTGCTGTCCCTCTCTGGAGTGTTGGAGTCTGGTGCTGGAATGTGGCAACGTGAAATGCAAACTCTTGAACTGAGTTTGGATTCTGAGCTGTGGCACAGTGACCTTGGCTTGGAATTCCAGGGTGGTTTGGGCTGCATTCCTGCTTTAGAGAGAAGTTTTCCTGGAGGAGCAATTTGTGTAAATGTAAAATGAACCAAGGCCAATTTTTGAGAGCTTTGCATTTAGATTTCATTAGTCTGAAGTAGTAGAATAAATGGTCTTGTGTGTATTTGTCTGTATAGAATCATGGAATGGTTTGGGTTGGAAGGGACCTTAAAGGTCTTCTCATTCCACCCCCTGCCATGGGCAGGGACACCTTCCACTAGAGCAGGTTGATCCAAGCTGTCCTTGGACAGTTGCAGGGATCCAGAGGCAGCCACAGCTTCTCTGGGAATTCCATCCCTGCCCCTCCCCACCCTCCCAGGGAAGGATTTCTTCCCAGTCTCCCATCTAACCCTGCCCTCTTTCAGTCTAAAAACCATTGCCCCTTGTCCTGTCCCTCCAGGCCCATATCAAAAGTCCCTCTCCCTCCTTTTTATAGCCCCCTTCCCTGGTGGGGTATCTTCAGCTCCTCCCAGGACCTGTGTGTGTCTGTATCTATCTTGTATCCGTGTATATTTATAGACAGGATATATTTTAATACATTTCTATCCATATGTTTATACCTAGATATTTATACACTGTAAATATTAATGCACACCTATCTACACAATGATGTTAACTTTGTGTCCAGACCTACCCCTTCCCCTCTGTAACCTTTTTGGGGGGTTTATTCCTTGGGATTTCCAGGGTCTCAATTTCAGTGGAGCGGATCTTTCCCACCTGGATCTTTGCTACATCAACTTCAAGGTGGCCAATCTTAGCCGCTGCAACCTGGCCCGTGCCAACCTGTGCTGTGCCAGCCTGGAGAGGGCTGACCTGTCAGGCTCTGTGCTGGATGGAAGAGCTGCTGCAGCTTGGGAGGGCTGGGCTTGTCTTAACAGAGAGGAGCTGGAACAAACAGAGGGGTGTAAAACATCGAGTTCTTAAATATATTCTAGAGTTGTTCTGGTTCCCAAAGCTTTTACACTTCCTCCCAGTAATGATTTAATGGGATTGACTCCCAAAGCAGAAATTAAAAGTGTCTTCTTGATTGTCTTTGGTGTTGTTCTTCTGGCTCTCAGTGACTCCTGTCTGTGCCAGGGTGCCAACCTGCCAGGGGTGAAGATGCTGCGCTCCAACGCAGAGGGAGCGTCCCTGAAAGGCTGCAACTCTGAGGAGCCATCAGGCCTTCAAGCTAATCTGGAAGGTAAGAAGCTTTTGCCTTGTCAATCTGTGCCAACTGAAGTCTGTGTTTGTGCATTTCTATGGCCCAGAGAAGGTCCAGCTGTGGTTTGTCCAACCCTGAGAAGGGCCCACAAGGGCTGCCCTGAGTCTGTGACCATCTCAGCCCGAAATCCCCTTGTCCTCCTCCAATTCACACAGCTCTGAGGCAGCCCCAGTGTGCAGCTGCTGTGTTACTGACCGTTTTTCCTCACAGAACTCCTTTCTGTGTGTATTCCAGGTGCCAACCTGAAAGGAGTGGCCATGGAGGGCAGTCAGATGACAGGAATGAACCTCCGAGTTGCAACGCTGAGAAACCCCAAACTAAAGAACTGTAACCTCAGGGGAGCAACGTTGGCAGGAACTGATTTGGAAGTGAGTTAGGATTAATTTTCCATCCTATTAATTTCTATCTTATGGTCAGTTGGTAATTTGGGGGATTGCTGGCTTTTGGCTGATCTCTCCAGCTTCAGAGTACAATGGAGTTCAGGTAAATGGACTTCCAGTAAAGCTTTGAACAGAGTTCTGGGTGCATTCCATTGACACTTCTTTTTCTTTTCCCCTTCCCAATTGGGACCTATCAGGTTGTGACCTCCAGGAAGCCAATTTGAGGGGCTCTGATGTAAAAGGAACCATCTTTGAAGAGATGCTGAACCCCCTGCACACGTCCCAGAGCATCAGATAGGGAAGAGAAGACGTTGAAGAGGAAGGAATCCAAACATTTGTTGTGACTTCCTTCATCTCCTCCCCTTCCTGAGTTAGAAGGAATGCTTATTAGACAACTTCAATTTGCAGTAGTGCCTAAGTAGACTCTTTCTGATCACTTTTGGGGAGGGAAATTTTGTTTCAGAGGTGGAAAGAGAGAGTTTCTCCCTTTGTGAAGAGAGTGAAGAAGTGGGCTGGTTCTGAAACCAGAAAGTGGGGCTGGTTTTGGGGGGAGGGTTCGAGACTTTCATTGTTTAGCATTGCCTGACTTTGGAATGCATTTTAATTTCTAAAGCACAATATATGCAATTCTATTTATTAAGTCCGTAGCTGCAATATGAATAGAAAATGTTATTGCTGTGTAGTAGCAAAGAAAGTTGAGGTTTACAGGTAGACAAGTGTCTTTACAGTCAGTGTCTTCATCTCTGCAGGGTGTTAATGCCAGAGGTGGTCACACAGTGCCCATAGGATGTGTTCAGGTCTCTGCTGGGGTGGAACTGGAGTGAGGAACTGTCCTCAGAGGTCATCAATTGCTGTGGAGTAGTTGGAGTGCAGGTTTAGAACAGTTTTATCCCCTCAAATGTGCAGAGGAAGCTGCTGCCCCTGCAGGGACCTGCCCAGAGCCCGGATTGAGTTCCCCCTGGAAGATCCCTGGGCAGAAATGGGATGTCTTCGTCAATGCTCTCCAAAGGAGTGTGAAATTGCACTCTCAATCCCAGCTGGGAAGAAAAATTCCCCTGCTTCCACATGTCCTGACCACTTGTGGTGGTTTCACCCTAGGCCTTCCTGGAGACCAACTTGTAACCAG
>NW_020886429.1:0-6392 GCF_003945725.1 Corapipo altera
CCCCACTCCCAGCTCCCTTCCTGCCTGGCTGCTCTCCAGCCCCTCTGTCCCAGCCTGGATCTGCCGGGGGTTGTTGTGGCCCAAGGGCAGGACCCGGCCCTTGGCCTGGTTGAACCTCATCCCTCGGAGCTGATTCCAGAGGTTTGGGACACAGCCGTTGGCAAACTCAGCTCCAGCAGGACCATCCAGCTGCCCACAGGTTTGGGTTTTAATGGATATTTTAGGCAGTGGAATATTGGGATGACAAGGAATATCCACCATATCCACAGAACTGACACCTGGGACCCAAAGGAGAGGGATTTTTTTGAGGACTTGAATATTGAAAGAGGAAATAAACAGCTGAATAGGAACATTAAAATAATTTTTCTAAATATATAAATATAAAATTATAGGTATTTTTATAAATTTTTTATAAAGATTTATGTATTTTATATAAATGTTTATAAAATTTTATGTTTTAATATAATATTATATGAATTTATATAATTTTAATATTAATTCTAATCTAAATTAAGATAATTTTTATACAATTTTTATAATTTTATATTTTTCATATAAAATAATATCAATTTTATATAAAATTATATAACTTATACAAATTTTAATCTAAATGTTATATAAATTGTTATACAATTTTTATAATCTTATTATTTTCATGTAAAATTTTAATGTACATCAAATAAATTTATATAATTTCAATATTAATTTTAAACTAAATTTTATATATTTTTAGAGAATTTTTAGAATTTTATAATGTTCATATAAAAGTTTATATACATTTATTTTATATAAATGTATATAATTTTAATACTATTTTTAAACTAAATTTTATATTTTTATACAACTTTTAAAATAATTTTATAATTTTCATGTAAAATGTCAATATACATTTTATATAAATGTATATAATTTTAATAATATTTTTAAACTAAAGTTTATATATTTTTATACAATTTTTATAATTTTATAATTGTCCTATAAAATTTTAATATACATTTTATATGAAAAATTATGTAATTTTAATATGAATTTTAATATAAATGTTTACATGATTTTTATACTTTTATAATGTTAATATAAAATTTTTACATACATCGTATAAATTTATATAATCTTAATATTAATTTTAATCTAAATATATAATTTTAATAATTTTATAAATTTCATATAAAATTTTAATATCCATTTTAATATAATGCAATCTATTAATACTATAATATAATAATATATTATAATGTAATTTTTATATTAATTTTAATCTAAATTTTATATAATTTTAATACTATTTTTATAATTTTATATTTTTCACATAAAATTTTAATATACCTTTTATATATATTTATATAATTTTAATATGATTTTTAATCTAAATTTTATATCAATTTTATAATTTTCACATAAAATTTTATTATATATTTTATACATATTTATATAATTTTAAAATGAATTTTAATATAAAATTTTATATCAATTTTATATCAATTTTTGTATTAATTTTTAATAGGAAAATAAGAATACTTAAAGAAATATTTAAAAAGGTACTTAAAATAGAAAAGGTCACCTTGATGTCCCTCAAAGGTGATGGTGAACAGGAGAGAAGAAGAGTTTCCATGTCTGCAGGAACAACGGACACGACAGATCCTGAAATATTGAAGAAAAGATGTTTAAAAGTGAATAAATTACGGAAAATCCAAGGGAAAAAGACCGTGAAAGCTCCATGTAGTGAAAAAGGATTAAGAAATTAAAAGTGGGATTTACCCCACTGAGCAGTTTGAAGGGTTGGAGGAATCCCAGGTTGGATATTTACCTTCCTTAAGATCCGAAGGAGGGCGAATTCCATTTCCAATTCCAGGTCGTTGTGGAAGAGCCGGTTCTCTGGGGGGATCAGCTCCAGCATTCCCACCCTCGACTTCCCGGGATTTTTGGCAGAAATCAGCCGTTTTAGGGCTATCTGGGCGTATCCAAGTCCTTTGGAACAATTATCCCGGTGGAACCTCCCCTGTCTCCCTTCTCCAGCCAGGGGAGCATCGGACACCCCTCAGGAGCTCCTGGAAGGGTCAGACACCAACACTTTGGGACACAGGGCACAGTGTGGCCAACAGGTCCAGGGAAGTGATTCTGCCCCTGGACTCAGCACTGGTGAGGCCACCCCTGGAGTGCTGTGTCCAGTTCTGGGCCCTCAGCTCAGGAAGGACATTGAGGGGCTGGAGCAGGTCCAGAGGAGAGCAACGAGGCTGGGGAAGGGACTGGAGCACAATTCCCATGAGGAGAGGCTGAGGGAGCTGGGGCTGTTCAGCCTGGAGAAGAGGAGGCTCAGGGGAGACCTCCTCACTCTCTGCAACTCCCTGACAGGAGGGGGGAGCCAGGTGGGGGTTGGTCTCTTTTCCCAGGCAACCATCAGCAAGACAAGAGGGCTCGGGCTTCAGCTGTGCCAGGGGAGGGTTAGGTTGGAGATTAGAAAGAATTTCTTTGCAGAGAGGGTGCTCAGCCATTGGAATGGGCTGCCCAGGGAAGTGGGGGATTCTCCATCCCTGGAGGTGTTTAAGGACAGACTGGATGTGGCATCAGTGCCATGGGCTGGGAACCACGGCGGGGTTGGATCAAGGGTTGGACTTGATGATCTTGGAGGTCTCTTCCAACACAGCTGATTCTATGATTCTATGAAAAAACATGTGTCTGCTTGGAGAAAAGGGAGGACAGAGGGAGATACTCCTGGAAATGTATTAAAGGACAAAATCCATGTCTTTTTTGTCCCATCCTTGGAGTATCTTTGGCTCCAACTCATCCCATTGCCCTCCTAGGTGTGGGTGAGGAACATCTCCCTCACCCCAAGGAGCTGTTGGGGCGTCATCTCCCCCTTTCACCCAAAATATTGCTCACCAGGAGGTCGGGGAGCAGCAGCCCCAGTGTCCCTTGGCAGCTTGGTTCCCAGTTCCCAGGTAGATGTTTCCTGGATCTTCTCTGGAGGGAGATGGACTCTCCACAGGAGGAAGTGACAGGAGTGCCAGAAAAAGGGGGAATGGCTTCCCACTTCCAGATGGCAGGGATAGATGGGATATTGGGAAGGAATTCCTGGCTCTGAGGGTGGGGAGGCCCTGGAATGAGTTTCCCAGAGAAGCTGTGGCTGCCCCTGGATCCCTGGAAGTGTCCAAGGTCAGGCTGGACATATTAAATCCCAGAAATTAAAGGTGAGGGAAGGACTTGTTGTTATAAGGTTGGTTTGGACACTGAGGGGCTGATTTCAAATCCTGGCAGAGCTCCAAGTGGGATCCAGGTGCTCTGTGTCCTGGGATCAGGAAGATGATCAGTAAAACTCCTTCTCCTTGACACATTTATGATGTGCTGGATGGACTGGATGTATAATCAATAAATTTAGATGGATATTAGGAAGGAACTGCTGGCTGGGAGGGTGTTGAGGCCCTGTCCCAGGTTGGGCAGAGAAGCTCTGGCTGCTCCTGGATCCCTGGAAGTGTCCAAGGCCAGGTTGGAGCAACCTGGGCTAGTGGAAGGTGTCCCTGCCCATGGACTAGATGAGATTTAAGGTTCCTTCCAACCCAAACCATTCCATGATTTTATGATTCTTACACACGTAAAACTCCCCAGAAAAATCTATTCCACCCCTGGAGGAGCAAGGAACTCTTCCCTCCCTTCTCCATCCTCTGTCCCACAGGCTCTTCTGCATCATCCCCACTGCCCAGGGAGACGCTTCTCCCGGGAGGCTCCGAGTTCATCCAGCTTTGGGCCAAACTTTGGGATAATGAGAGCTTCTGGCCTGCCTTGACCAGGCTGGGTTTGAAGCAGAGCTCTCCAATAAGGGAGACCACAGGATCCACCTCCAAATCCAAACCACCAGCCTTTGGAGTGCCGTGGTTGACCCGAGCGAGAACCCGGCAGAATAAACAGTGTTGGGAACACCGAGCCCTGGGAATGTTTGGGAGCACGTAGCATGGCTGGAACAAGGGATCCACGTTTCAGGAAGAACAGGGAAGGAGAACTTGGCTCCTCTCCTTTTTCCTGCCGAGCTGAGACAACCCAGCGCTTTCCAACCCGGAGCAGGGAGGGGAGGGAGAGGAGGAGGTGAGGAGGAGGTGCCCTCACCCACCGTGTGGTGTCCACAGGTTGGTGGCAAAAAGCCTTTTGCTTCCAAGGAATATGAGGAACAACGCAGTCAAATGTGCCTTTGTGAGCAATTATGGTAAATATAATAATAATAATAATAACAATAATAATAATAAATTTCAGCACATTAAATTTAATATATTAATAAATATATTAAATATTTTCATATATTACATTTAATATATTAATATATTTAATATATTTATTAAATATATTAATTAACTATATTTCATATATTAAATCTAATATATTAATATATTAACTATATTAATTAACTATATTAATTAACTATATTAATATATTTATTTAATATATTAAACATATCAATGTATTAAATTTAATGTGTTAATGAATACGTTAAATATTTTAATATATTGGATTCAATATATTAATAAATATATCAAATATTTAATATATTAAATTTAATGTGTTGATAAATATATTAAATATTTTAATAAATTTAATATATTGCTAAATATATTAAAGATAAATAAATATGATAAATATCAATAAATATAATAAATATAAATATACATACAGGCAAGATGAGAAGTATTAATGTATATATATATATATATATATATATAAATATATATATATATATAAATATATGTATATGTATATATGTATTTATATGGGCCTCCTGCTTCTCATCCATCTTCCCCGGGCCAGGATTAGAAACAGGTTGAAGTAGCCTGAGAAAAAACCCTCTTGTGTCCCAATTCCCTGGTTAAACAGGAGGTGGTTGGCCTTGCCCACGTGTTTGATATCCCGGGCTTTGCTCCTCTTTTGATGTTTCACCACTCCCTGCCCATCCCAAGAGAATTTCCCAGGGAATTCGTGCCCACACAGTGCTTCCCCCTTCCCTGTCTGCCCTGGTGGAATAACACAGGGCTTCCTTTGGCAAAGTGGACACACGACAGTGCAGGGAAAGACCTGTGCCAGGTCCTGCTCCTGGATTATCTCAGGTTTTGGGACAACTCAGCAAAGGAAGGTGGGGCAGCTCCAGCTGGAAAGGTAGGAAAATTCAGCTTCCTGAAAGAAGAGTTGGGAAGCAACAATCATTTTGTTCATCAGTATAAGGTAACACCAGAATTTTATCAGTATAACTTAGGATTTTATCAATATAACTTGGATTTAGGGATAATTTTTAACAGAGGAAAGAGCTGGAAACTCTGCCTTTCCCCGAACACGCGATTCCTCAAAGAAATCCATTTCTGCTTTCATTTTGTCACCGAGGTCCCAATAAATCTCCAGAGTTCCAGAGGAGAATGAAAGAAAACCAGCCCAAATTTAACAATCACAAACCACGTAACAATCGACACCAATGGGAGCTGGAAACAGATGATCCCAGAGGTCCCTTCCAACCCAAACCCGCCTGTGATTCCGTGATGACAAACCCAAAACCACCAGGCCGTCGATGAGAAGAGGGTTTTTGTTGCCCTTCCCTGCCAACGTTTTCAACAAAACCAAACCAGAGGATGATTCCTCTTGATGATTCCCAGGATGATTCCTGGGGCACGACCCAGGGAAACGACCTTTCCAAGCCCTTCCCACCAGCCCGGACCACAACGAGTGACATCATCCACCGGAGCGTCACCGACTGACCCGCGCTGACCTCGGCCATCCCACGGCCCATTCCAGTGCCAGTCCTGGAATGTCACGTCCCATGGGGATCAGGGGGAGGGAAACCAGTCAGTTCTGAGCCCCCAGTGCTCCTTTTCCCGCTCCGGTGGGCGGGAAGGGCTGGAGACATGGCTCTGCTCCCAAAGCGCCGGTGGAACCGGCACGGGGAAGGAAGGCACATAAACCAAGGAACTGCCCCAGAACTGACCTAAAATAGACCCAGACCAAGGTTAAACCTCAGATTTAAGGTCATGGACAGATGTTTGCTTTGCTCCCTGGTGTCTCCAAGCTGCTGGAGACTGAAACCAACCTCCTCACCCACAGTGGTTTTCATATTTGTGACCACGGGGAGGCTTGTCCAGATCATCCTCAGGCAGCAAACAGGGCAGGCTCTGCACCCGACACGTCCTCCAGGAATTCCCAAAGCCAGCCTTTCAAACCGCCAGGAATTCCAAAAGCCAGCATTCCAAACCTCCAGGAATTCCCAAAGCCTGCACTCCAAACCTCCAAGAATTCCAAAGGCCAGCCTTCCAAACCTCCAGGAATTCCAAAACCCATCCTTCCAAACCTCCAGGAATTCCAAAACCCATCCTTCCAAATCTCCAGGAATTCCAAAAGACATCCATTCAAACCTCCTTGAATTCCCA
>NW_020886430.1:0-6385 GCF_003945725.1 Corapipo altera
TCGCTGGAAGGTGCAGGACCTGCAGTACCTGGTTGTGGTCGGCAGGGGGCGCTGTGGGATCGCTGGAAGGTACAGGACCTGCAGTACCTGGTTGTGGTCGGCAGGGGGCGCTGTGGGCTCCGGCAGTCACCCCGCGGGGAGAGGGGCTGGAGGGAACGGTCCCGGGCCGCGCGGGGAAGCCGAGGAGGGGATGGGGGGTCCTCACCTCCGTAGGAACGAAAAGGAAGGCGGACAGTACACTCACCGCTGTCCCAGGTAGTAGGGTCTCACTGCAGTCTCAAACGATGGTGTCTCAGCAAAGAAAACTCCTCCTCCTCCCCCGCGGGCAAAACACGCTCCCCGTTGAGGCACAGCAGCTCCCGGGAAGCAGGGTATCCAGGCAGGTTGAAACCAGCAGGACGAGAAATCCAGCTGGGCTGGGCAGTGAGATCGCTTCTCCGAGACTCCTCCACTGGGCTCTGGATGGGTCCAGCAGAGACAGAAAAACCTTCCTGCTCCCTCTGCACCCCGGGAGGCAAGCAAACCCACCTCCCCCTTGCCTCCGACTCCAAAACCAGCCCACCTGGCCCCCGGGCCTCCGGCCCACTCAACGTAGCTAAATCGCCCATAAAACGAGTCAGCCAGTTCTTTTGTAAGGCTAATGCCAGCTCTTTTGTGAGACTAATCAAATCTCTTCCCCCCTCAACCTCTGTTTTCTCTTACAGGGAAAAGCAGGGGAAGGAAAAAAATTCCTCTCTCAAACTTATAACCCATAACATTATCCACCCCTAATTTTTTCCGTTCCCATGCTTTCACATGTTATCAGATTAAATCTTTGAACTTCATACGTACATGCAGCATTCCAACTATGTACACATCCACTAATAGGTAGATACAAATACAGATACAAGTCTACAGTTACAGCCAGTTCAACCCAGAGTAAGGTTTCCCTGAGGTATACATCGGGTTTCTCCATCTTCCTGCATCACCCACCAGGTGCAACCAGGCCCTTGGGCAAAAACAATCCCACGAATGGGTTTGCTTTTGCCCGAGGCAGGGTTAATCCAAACCTTTTTTCCTAACACACCCCTTGCATGAATCACGGGGACCTTATCTCCATCCACGGTGTGGAGGGGCTCTGACTGGGCAGGGCCAGCTCGGTTGATGGAACCTCTGGTGTTGACTAACCATGTAGCCTGTGCTAGATGCTGATCCCAGTTCTTGTCTGTCCCTTCACCCAACGCCTTCAGGGCGATTTTCAACAGTCCATTATGTCGTTCAACTTTCCCTGCAGCTGCAGGGTGGTATGGGATGTGGTACACCCACTTGATGCCATGCTCCTCTGCCCAAGTGGCAACTAAGCTGTTTTTGAAATGAGTTCCGTTATCTGATTCGATGCGCTCTGGGGTGCCATGTCGCCACAGGACTTGCTTTTCGAGGCCCAGGATGGTATTTCGGGCAGTAGCATGAGGCACCGGATACGTCTCCAGCCATCCAGTGGTGGCTTCCACCATGGTAAGCACAAAGCACTTACCTTGGCGGGTTCGTGGCAGTGTGATGTAATCAACTTGCCAGGCCTCCCCATACCTATACTTACTCCAACGTCCACCATACCATAGGGGCTTCAGTCTCTTAGCCTGTTTAATGGTAGCGCAGGTCTCACAGTCATGGATAACCTGGGAAATAATGTCCTTGGTTAAGTCCACCCCTCGGTCTCGTGCCCATCTATGGGTAGCATCTCTGCCCTGATGGCCTGAGGCATCATGGGCCCACCGTGCTAGGAATAACTCTCCTTTGTGCTGCCAATCCAGGTCCACCTGGGACACCTTGACTTGTGCAGCTCGGTCTGCCTGTTCATTGTTGCGATGCTCCTCATTGGCTCGGCCTTTACGCACATGGGCATCTACGTGGCGGACTCTCACAATCAACTTCTCTGTCCGGGTGGCAATGTCTTGCCACGTATCAGCGGCCCAGATGGGTTTTCCCCTGCGTTCCCAATTGGCTTTCTTCCATCTGTCCAGCCATCCCCACAGAGCATTGGCCACCATCCATGAGTCGGTGTAGATGTAAAGCTTTGGCCACTTCTCCCGTTCAGCAATGTCTAATGCTAACTGGACAGCTTTGAGCTCTGCGAATTGGCTCGATTCTCCTTCCCCTTCAATAGCTTCTGAAACTTGTCGGACGGGGCTCCATACAGCCGCTTTCCATTTACGCTTCATTCCTACAAGGCGACAGGAACCGTCAGTAAAGAGGGCGTAGCGCATTTCCTCTTTTGGTAGTTTATCGAATTCTGGGGCTTCCTCAGCCCGTATCACCTGCTCTTCTTCTTCCTCTGCTAGACCAAAACTCTCCCCTTCAGGCCAGTTTGTGATGACTTCTAGGATCCCAGGGCGATTCAGATTTCCAATACGGGCACGCTGTGTGAGCAGAGCGATCCACTTACTCCATGTAGCGTCAGTGGCATGATGCGTGGTGGGCGCCTTTCCCTTAAACATCCAGCTCAGCACTGGTAGTCGAGGTGCCAGGAGCAGCTGTTCTTCTGTGCCAATCACCTCGGAGGCAGCTTGTACTCCTTCATAAGCCGCTAGGATCTCTCTCTCTGTTGGGGTGTAGTTGGCTTCAGATCCTCTGTAACTCCGGCTCCAGAACCCAAGTGGGCGGCCTCGAGTCTCACCAGGCACCTTTTGCCAGAGGCTCCAGGAGAGACCTTTATTCCCAGCTGCAGAATAGAGCACATTTTTCACATCTGTCCCTGTCCTGACTGGCCCAAGGGCTACAGCGTGTGCAATCTCTCGTTTAATCTGTTCGAATGCCTGTTGCTGTTCAGGGCCCCACTGAAAATCATTCTTTTTCCGAGTTACCAGATAGAGGGGACTTACGATTTGACTGTACTCCGGGATATGCATCCTCCAGAAACCTATGGCACCCAGAAAAGCTTGCGTTTCCTTCTTGCTGGTTGGTGGGGCCATTGCTGTAATCTTATCGATGACCTCTATCGGGATCTGACGACGCCCATCTTGCCATTTTACTCCCAGGAACTGGATCTCTCGGGCAGGCCCCTTAACTTTACTCTTCTTTATGGCGAAACCGGCTCTCAGGAGGATCTGGATGATTTTCCTCCCTTTCTCGGAAACCTCCTCTGCTGTGTCCCCCCATATGATGATGTCATCAATGTATTGCAGGTGTTCTGGAGCCTCACCCTTCTCTAATGTGGCCTGGATCAGTCCGTGACAAATGGTAGGACTGTGTTTCCACCCCTGGGGCAGTCGGTTCCAGGTGTACTGCACGCCCCTCCAGGTGAAAGCAAACTGTGGCCTACACTCTGCTGCTAAGGGAATGGAGAAGAATGCGTTTGCAATGTCAATAGTGGCATACCACTTCGCTGTCTTGGACTCCAGCTCATACTGGAGCTCCAACATGTCTGGAACAGCAGCGCTCAGCGGTGGGGTGACTTCGTTCAGGCCACGATAGTCTACAGTCAGTCTCCATTCTCCATTAGACTTACGCACAGGCCAGATGGGGCTGTTGAAGGGTGAATGGGTCTTGCTAATCACTCCTTGGCTCTCCAGCTCACGGATCATCTTATGGATGGGGATCACAGAGTCTCGGTTCGTCCGGTACTGCCGGCGATGCACTATTGTGGTGGCGATTGGCACTTGCTGTTCCTTGACTTTCAGCAACCCTACGGCCGAAGGGCATTCCGAGAGGCCGGGCAACAAGTTCAACTGTTTAACCGCCTCGGTCTCCACAGCAGCTATTCCAAAAGCCCATCTATGTCCCTTGGGGTCCTTGAAGTACCCGTTCTTGAGGTAGTCAATGCCCAAGATACATGGGGCGTCTGGACCAGTCACAATGGGGTGTTTCTGCCAGTCTTTCCCGGTCAAGCTCACCTCAGCTTCCACTATGGTCAACTCTTGAGATCCTCCAGTCACCCCAGAAATGGAAATAGTCTCCGGTCCCACATGTCCCGAGGGCATTAACGTACACTGAGCGCCAGTATCAACCAAAGCCTGATATTTCTGTGGGTCTGATGTGCCAGGCCATCTGATCCACACAGTCCAATAGACACGGTTGTCCCGTGCCTCTACCTGGCTAGAGGCAGGGCCCCTCTAACATTCGTCTTCATCCTGCCAGTCACCGTTTCCCTCTTGCGAGTGTTGACAGGAGGTACCCTCTAGCGGGTCAGATCCCTGCCCGCAGGATACTGGTGCAGCACTCACTTTTGCAGACTTCCCCTTTTCTTTCTCCTTCAACTCTTGTACTCGGGCTGCTAGGGCACGGGTAGGTTTCCTGTCCCACCGTCTCATGTCCTCTCCGTGGTCAGTTAGGAAGTACCACAACTCAGTTCGTGAGGTCTGTCCTCTCTCTCTAGCTGGGTGGCGTCTGGTTTTCACTGGGGCCATATGGAAATTGTTTCCTTCAATCTTCTCTTTCAAGTCCGTAGTTAATTCCTTGAGTTCATTAATCATTGTCTCTACAGAGGAGATGCGAGCCTGTAGCGGTCCTTCGACCATACTGTCGTACAATCGAAGTTTGTTTATTACAGACATCACTGGCTCCCGTTTCTCCCCAGCCTGCAATGATGTCAGGTAACCTTTATGTGTGGATGGCCCCATACGTATGAAGCTCCACCACATCTGTGGTGTACACTTAACCTTGTCAGGATCGTTGGTAGATTGCCCATCCCTTCCAAACAATACTTCCAGCAATGCCAATTCTCTCAGCCGTAGGATTCCTTCTTCTATGGTCTTCCAGCTCTTGGTATAATGATCTGACTGCAAGGACTCTCTGTAAATGAACCTCTCCCTCACACCATCCACAAGCCGTGCCCAGAGAGACAGGGACTTCGATTCCCTCACAAATACCTCCTCAATGCCCGAATCTTGGGCGATAGATCTCAGGAACCTTGCTTCACCGCCATCAAGGTTTACAGCATCACCTGTAGAGTCCCAAACTCGGATCATCCAGGCCAGAACGGGCTCCCTCGGACGACGAGCAACATCTGTCCGTAAATTCCGGAGGTTATTGTACGATAAAGACTCAGTGATGATTTCTGGCTCTGGAGCAGCCGCTTGTGAGGGTCCTGCCTCTTCATCATCGTCAACTGGGCGAACTGATTTGGCTTTATATTTCTTCCTTTGGACAGGGGCAACCTCCATTGGCTTAGTCTGCCCCTTAGTTTTGGCCTTGGTATTAGGAATCTTGTTCTCATCTTTTCCTTTCCCCTGGAAGTGTTGCACCATACCAAGCAACTTCCTGTAAGCGATGGCCAAGGCCCCACATGCAGCTGCCAATTGCCTCTCCATGGATCCATCACGACCTCTCTCCCTCACAGCTTTCATTATTTTTGTAGGGTTCAGGAGTTGTTCAAGGGTGAGCTTCCATGTTATGGGAGCTGAGCAACTTTCTAGGAATTTACCCATGTCCTCCCATAACCCATGCCACTCGAGGTTTTCCGCCCCTGGGACGGGCTCCTGAATGCCTTCTCGGTAATTCTTGGCCTTTGCTTGATATATCAGGTATACTATAATGGCACAAACTAGGATGAAGAGCCCAACAATTGACATATCTCTGACATCTAAAAAGGATTTAAACTTCCCAGAGGCCGTTGTGTTGTACCCAAAAGGGAACTGAATAAAGGGTTGGGCGCATGCATTCCCCTGTGTGTCTCCATAGGAATAGGTGCTATTATCCTTAGAACCCCAGAGGAAACAACTTAGGCTAGAGCAGTAGTACATCCTTGAGGACATATTCCGGATGAAAATCACAGGTGCTGAGTTTGCCGTGTCATATACCCAATGCGCAAACTCAAAAGCACTTATTGCCATGAGGGTTCTAGTATCTGAACTGAAATACATTGACAGGTGGGACAGATATCTTGGCATGGTTATATACCAGAGGAAAGCAGCAACCCCTGACATCATGGTGCCTACAAGTTCAAAACGCGTGTCAGTCACACAAGCGGTTCAAACTGCGTGTAACTCACACAAAGGGTAGTTATTCTTTTTTCCACTTTTCCTCTTTCGGGCCCCACGTTGGGCGCCAAAAAATGTCGCAGTTTAAATGAAACTGGACTGTTTGCTAAAGAGGATGAGTTATGAGATAGACCAAACTCCTCTCTCTCTCTGCAATTGTAATGTCAAATTAAGGGGCTTTACTCGAGGAAAATGTGGAAAAGAAAAAAAAAAACCAGAAGAAGTAACAACCCTTTATTAAAAAAATATATATATATATATATGTTAGCAAAAACAGTAACCAGAAAACAACAATAACAACAAGAATTCTAAATGAATACCCTCCTGTCCCTTAGCACAGTCCCAATTGTGGCCTGCAGGGGGCGCTGTGGGTTCGCTGGAAGGTGCAGGACCTGCAGTACCTGGTTGTGGTCGGCAGGGGGCGCTGTGGG
>NW_020886431.1:0-6382 GCF_003945725.1 Corapipo altera
TTAACTAAGAAATTTGGGCCTGCAAACAAGTTACCAACATCCAAAACGATCTGTGCTCGTTCTGTTCTACTTACTGGACCAAAGCTTAAGAGAATAGTAAAAGAACATGTAATAGGCCTAGAAGCAATAAATTAGAAATACAGCAGGATCAGGTAGACATTTGAATAGGAGAAATAGGCCTGGAGCCAAGGCTTTTTCCAAGCTTCAGTGAGCGTGTCAAGAACAATGGAAGAGAAGAAGGGTCAAGTTGAGGAAGATGAGTTTAAGCCCCCAGACCCACCAAAATTGAGGGCCAAGAGAAGCACGACCCCAATCTCCGCCTGAGCTCCACCTATACTCCGCCTATTATTAATATGCATAGATAGATGTTGTAATCACCTGAATATGCATTTAATCACATCTGAAAATTGTATAAAAGTGTTGATTCTCTGGAAAGCCTTTGAGTAAGTTTGTCCAGCGCGAACTGGCTTGCTCCCAATGTTGAATAAACAAATACCTTGCTGCTTAAAGATAAAAAGTCTCTGAGTAGTTTCTCGGACCGATTTTTCGGATTCATTTGGCGACTGCAGAAGGACACCTTCTCCACCCGGTTGCAGAATCCCTCGGAGGACGGGACTCCCTTGGGCGCCTTCGGGTAAGTCTTTTTACCCGAAGGGGCTCCCTCCTTCGGTGGCTTCTTGCGGGGGCTGGACAAGAACACTGCCTATTGATAAAAGGTATTTGTATCTGGTTTCTGGTTTTGTTTATTCTGGTTCTGGTTATTCTGGTTCTGGATACCCGTGAGTCGAGGCGGGATGCCGTCTCGCGGGGGACACAGGAGAGGACACTCTCCCAGGGCAATATCCCCTCTGGTCTGGTCTGGTCTGGTTTTGTTTGTATTTGGCCAAATATTGTTATTGTGTACATGATATATCTTGCTTACCTTGAAACATCCAGGAGCACATAGTTAAAGGTATTATCATGCTAAGAGTTGCTATATGAGAGGTAGTGCTGAAGAGTTAACTATAAGCACATCATTTTGGATAAGACCTAGAATTAAGATTTGTCAGTTTTGCAACTGTTAGTTATATGTATGAGCCTTGTGTAACAGATGTAAGGTTTGCCTCCCCGACAGACAAGGTTGGGTCAGAACCAGTGTGCATATTGCAGGAAAGAGGGACACTGGAAGCAAGAATGCCCTGAATTAACAGGTGGAAATACAGGCATAGGAGGGGCTGTTGTTGCTTACAGAATACTGAGTGAAGGGGGGGCCGGCAGGCCAGTGCCTAGGGGACCTGCTGGTAAAAATTAAGCTAGAGGAAGAAAAAGAAGAATTAGATTTTCTAATTGATACCAGGGCTACATTTTCTGTTTTGAATTAATACCTAAAAGTGATAAATATGTTTAAGTCGTGGGTGCCACTGGCCAATCAGAAAAGCTTTCTTTTGAACAAAATTGGAAAACAAATGGGAGTGCATCAAGTTTTTGTATTTACCAAATTTATCTAAACTCATATTGGGCAGAGACCTACTAGAAAATCTGGGAGCTGTAATAGAATTCAAACAAGGTAAAATTGAACTTAAGGTAAAGGAAGAACAATTAATAGCAGCTCTGAGTTTAGCAATGAGCTATGTGGAGCCAAGCCAGGGTAATTCAAATGTCAATCAAATTTTAGATCAGGTATACCCAGGAGTTTGGGCTATTGAAACACCAGGAAAGTCAAAAAGAGCAGCTCCCATTGAAATAGAATTACGGCCAGGAACAAACCCAGTAATTAGGAAGCAATATGCACTGAGGCTGGAAGATAGAAGAGGAATTGAGCCAATAATAGATAACTTTTTGAAATTAGGGCTTTTGTGGAGTGTGAATCAGATTTCAACACCTCAATTTTACCAGTCAAGAAGCCAAATGGAACATATAGGTTGGCTCAGGATTTAAGAGCAGTAAATAAAATAGCTAAAACATACATGCAGCTGCTGCAAACCTATACCCTATTAAAAATATTAAAAGAAAGTGTAATTTGGTTCACAGTATTAGACTTAAGAGATACCTTTTTCTGCCTTCCCTTAACACAGGAAAGTCAAAGGATATTTGCCTTCAAGTGGGAAAATCCCACCACAGGAAGGAAAACTCAGCTCATTTGGACAGTGTTACCTTAAGGGTTCGAAAATATTCCCACAATTTTGGGAATTAGCTAAAAAATTGGAACAATGGCCGTCACCATCGGGAAAGGGTGTACTTTTATACTATGTGAATGATCTATTGATTGTTACTGAAAATCAAGAAGAATGTGTCCAATGGACAGTAAACCTCTTAAACTTTTTGGACTTAAATGGGTATCGAGTCTCTCAACAGAAAGCACAGTCGGTGCAGAAACAAGTGGTGTACCTGGATTACGAAGTATCTGAAGGACAATGATCACTGGGGACAACAGGAAAGGAAACCATCTGCCAGACACCGAAACCAGAGATGGTGAGAAACCTTCAAGCCTTTCTAGGAATGACAGGTCGGTGTTGTTTATAGATATATCAGTATGGACTAATTGCAAAGCCTTTATATGACCTGCTGAAAATGACTAAGGGCAACCTAGTCTGGACCCCCGAAGCAAGTGGAGCCTTCAAACAACTGAGATGAGAACTCATAAGGAGTCCGGCATTGGGATTGCCTGACGTAACGAAACCCTTTTGGTTGTTCTTGCATGAACGACAAGGAATGGCTCTGGGGGTCCTGGCTCAGCAACAAGGGCCATACAAAAGAACAGTAGCCTACTTCTCCAAGCAATTGGATGAAGTAAGCAAATGATGGCCCACCTGCCTAAGGGCAGTAGCAACAATGATCATAAATATAGAAGAAGCCAGGAAATTTACAATGGGACAGAAAATGACTGTGTTAGTGTCCCACACAGTATCTACAGTACTGGAACAGAAAGGAAATCATTGGCTGTCACCCTCCCAGTTTCTGAAATATCGGGTAATCCTGGCTGAGTCAGATGACATAACCATTCAGGTGACTAACATTGTTAACCCAGCTTCATTCCTAGAAGGAAGAATCTCGGCTGCACCTGTCGTGCACGACTGCCTGGAAACCATTGAAGCAGTGCACTCCAGCTGCCTGGACCTTAAAGAACCACCCCTGGATGCAGAAGACTGGTTTACCGATGGCAGCAGTCTCATAAGACAAGGTGTGAAGATGGCTGGGTATGCTGCGACCACCACTACCGAGGTAATCAAATCAAATCTTTTGCCCGCAGGAACCTCAGTCCAGAAAGCAGAACTGATGGCTCTCATTCGAGCTTTAGGATTGGCAGAAGGAAAACAAATTAACACCTGGACTGACTCCAAATATACCTTGGCATAGTTCACGCTCACGGAGCAATTTGGAAAGAAAGAGGACTTTTAACTCTTCAAGGAAAAGTTGTGAAATATGTTGAAGAAATTCTACAATTACTAGAAGCTGTACAACTCTCCTATCAGGTGGCAATTAAGCACTGCCAAGGACACCTGAAAGGTAACACTGTCCTGGAAATAAGAAACAGAAAAGCTGATGCAGAAGCTGAATTAGCTGCTGCAAGAAGTAAAGATCTACCAGTAGCAGCTTTAGTGCTAGAAGAACTAGACACAGATCAACAGGTAGAATATCAAGAAGCAGATTATAAGTGGATACATGAAAATGAAGGTAAGGTATTAGACAATGAGTGAGGTTAACTAAAAACAGGTCAGTTAATACTATTAGAAAAATTAGTGTGGCAATCTGTAAAAGTAAAACATGATAAAACTATTGGAGCTTAGACTCTATTAGCATTTAAGGACCAGAGTAGCAGGACCAAATTTATTTACCACAATAGGGTAAGTCACATCCCAATGTGAACTTTGTCTGAAATACTGGAACAAAAATACACCAAGGGGCAATAAGCAAAGAGCGTTTCCCAGGTGAAATTTGTCAAATTAATTTCTCTGAGCTCCCAAGAAAAGGGGGGGGAGTTCTGTTACCTCTTAGTTTTGACTGACACATTTTCTGGATGGCCAGAGGCGTTCCCATGTAGAACAAATAAGTGAAGAGAAGTGGTTAAAGTCCTGTTAAATGAGAGTATACCAAGATTTGGAGTACCTAAGAGTATCTCTTCAGATAGAGGCTCACATTTTTGTGCAGAGGTGGTACAAGCGATAAGTAAAGCTTTGAAAATTGATTGGCAATTGCACACGCCTTACAGACCCCAAGCAAGTGGGCAAGTAGAGAAAATGAATCATCTCATTAAACAACAAATTGCTAAAATATGTCAAGAAACAAATTTTCATTGGTATCAAGCTTTACTTATTGCTTTAATCAGGCTACAGGTCAAGCCAAGATCAAAAGAGAAACTGAGTCCATTTGAAATTCTATTTGGCAGACCCTACATGATGCAAACTGTGAATAGTGAAGCTGTAGATCAAATCAGTAATCAGTATGCGTATGATTATGTTATGGTTGTAGGAAAACAATTGCAGAAAAATGCTACAGTGGTGTTAGAACACTAACCCAAGCAGCCTGATTGTAAGTTACATCATTCAACCCTGGTGATCGGGTATATGTTAAGAATCTTTCAGGAGATCCACCACGAGAGAAGTGGGATGGACCCTACCAGGTGCTGATGACCACCTTCACAGCAATCCGGGTGAAAGAGAAACCCACGTGGATCCACTACTCTTGAGTCAAGAGTGTTCCAGAGGAAGCACGGACCTCGGGAGAGGAATCATCTTCACTCAAGCCTTCTCAATGCTGATCTTTGGACTGATAAGTACATTGGTGTTAAATCAAACTCTTGCCCAAAAATCATTATGGTCTCAGGCCTATAATGGGAGTTCTAGTCTACGATTTGCTATAAATAACAAGGGTACTGAATAATTGGTAAAATCCTGGTACCCCATACAATGCAAGTGTTTTAATAGGCACAGATTAGATGGTCACCCAAAATTGATGTTACTGTGAAATGTAATTAGTGGTTGATCAATGTTGGCACACCTTCACTCTAGATAGATCAGTTTCTGTGATGTGTCAGTGAACATTCAGGGAAGGAAATATAACCAGGAGATTTCCAACTACCAAATCTCCTACCACCCCATTGACTAAGACCACTACCAGTTCTACATCTCCTTCTTTAACCTGTAAGAGTGTCCACAAATTAACTTTTGCTGGACCTTACGTAATTAGAAACTCAAATAAGCAGAAGCTGTTGTTCTGAAGAGAGTTTGAATAAACTTTCAAGTAAACATCAACAAAGCCTTAAAGGCTGGCATGCATAGATGATGGTCAGATCCCCTCGTACCAGAATTCAAAGAGATGTAACCGGATGGTTTGGCACAGGATTAGGTGTACTAAACACCATAGATCAAGAAGTATTAGTGAATAAACTAAGTGCTGTCACATCTGATCTAGGAAAACTCAAAGTCCCTTTAAGATCATCTTTGCTCACTTTGGCAGAAATACAATCATTGGCAGTTAGGTTGTTAACATTAGTAGCCAACCACACTGCAGGGGATTTTACCAAGATTATCAACTATGCTGGTGTCATCCATAAAAGGTTTGCACTTGCAATACAATGTCTCCAAACTCAACAGTGGGTACAATCTGTAGCTGCAGGAATATTAAGGGAAGGAACTTCAGGAATATTACCACAGGAGGTAAGAAAAATAATAGCTAGAAACAGTTCCACTACACAATTTGAGAAAAATTACCAAGCGTAGTGGCAGTTAGTGAACTTCACTCACAATCCTCAACATGAACAAATTGAAGCTTATGTACTCACTATCAGTGCAGCTAAAGAAAAGACCATTTTTCCTATCCTGACATTAGGAGCCATACACCAAAATGTAATTGTCAGACCCATAGACCATTATGTTTGGGCAAGTTATGACCACACCAAGAAGAAGTGGCAGTCAGTCACTACTGAGGCATGTATTCCTAAAGGACAATTAGGATATATCTGTGAAAATGCTGTAGTAGGAAATGAAGATTTATGCTTAGATGCTGAAGATAGTGTGTGTGTATCTTTGAAATGCTTCCCCATACTAAAACCCATCGTAGGAAATGGATGTGCATGTGTTAGAATCTTTCGTGTTAATTTTACCATAGATATTTGTCATGAAGTAGTGAGTGGTACTAATTTTTTTGTTTTACTAAAATAATAGGCTGTGACTTTGATTATATCATTCTAGTGACTACTAGACAACTGATTGAAGCTGATTATACAATGTATCATGACGTGCCGAAATTGCAGATAGGAATGAATATTAATCTTTTTAAAGCAATGCTTAAACATCCTGATATAGAAAAACTGGTCCAGGAAGTGAACAGAACGACTAAATGAATGCTCTAGCAACTAGAACATGACACTGAGAACATAAAAACTGTTTTAACCAAAGTGGAA